>NW_026606590.1:1125000-1175745 GCF_029890125.1 Rhinichthys klamathensis goyatoka | reverse complement strand
GAGCTCGATCACACACACTAGAGCTCGATCAACAGGACACACTAGAGCTCGTTCACACACACTAGAGCTCGATCACACACACTAGAGCTCGTTCACACACACTAGAGCTCGTTCACACACACTAGAGCTCGTTCACACACACTAGAGCTCGTTCACACACACTAGAGCTCGTTCACACACACTAGAGCTCGTTCACACACACTAGAGCTCGTTCACACACACTAGAGCTCGTTCACACACACTAGAGCTCGTTCACACACACTAGAGCTCGTTCACACACACTAGAGCTCGTTCACACACACTAGAGCTCGTTCACACACACTAGAGCTCGTTCACACACACTAGAGCTCGTTCACACACACTAGAGCTCGTTCACACACACTAGAGCTCGTTCACACACACTAGAGCTCGTTCACACACACTAGAGCTCGTTCACACACACTAGAGCTCGTTCACACACACTAGAGCTCGTTCACACACACTAGAGCTCGTTCACACACACTAGAGCTCGTTCACACACACTAGAGCTCGTTCACACACACTAGAGCTCGTTCACACACACTAGAGCTCGTTCACACACACTAGAGCTCGTTCACACACACTAGAGCTCGTTCACACACACTAGAGCTCGTTCACACACACTAGAGCTCGTTCACACACACTAGAGCTCGTTCACACACACTAGAGCTCGTTCACACACACTAGAGCTCGTTCACACACACTAGAGCTCGTTCACACACACTAGAGCTCGTTCACACACACTAGAGCTCGTTCACACACACTAGAGCTCGTTCACACACACTAGAGCTCGATCACACACACTAGAGCTCGTTCACACACACTAGAGCTCGTTCACACTAGGTGTCACACACACTAGAGCTCGTTCACACACACTAGAGCTCGTTCACACACACTAGAGCTCGTTCACACACACTAGAGCTCGTTCACACACACTAGAGCTCGTTCACACACACTAGAGCTCGTTCACACACACTAGAGCTCGTTCACACACACTAGAGCTCGTTCACACACACTAGAGCTCGTTCACACACTAGAGCTCGTTCACACACACTAGAGCTCGTTCACACACACTAGAGCTCGTTCACACACACTAGAGCTCGTTCACACACACTAGAGCTCGTTCACACACACTAGAGCTCGTTCACACACACTAGAGCTCGTTCACACACACTAGAGCTCGTTCACACACACTAGAGCTCGTTCACACACACTAGAGCTCGTTCACACACACTAGAGCTCGTTCACACACACTAGAGCTCGTTCACACACACTAGAGCTCGTTCACACACACTAGAGCTCGTTCACACACTAGAGCTCGTTCACACACACTAGAGCTCGTTCACACACACTAGAGCTCGTTCACACACACTAGAGCTCGTTCACACACACTAGAGCTCGTTCACACACACTAGAGCTCGTTCACACACACTAGAGCTCGTTCACACACACTAGAGCTCGTTCACACACACTAGAGCTCGTTCACACACACTAGAGCTCGTTCACACACACTAGAGCTCGTTCACACACACTAGAGCTCGTTCACACACACTAGAGCTCGTTCACACACACTAGAGCTCGTTCACACACACTAGAGCTCGTTCACTAACACACTAGAGCTCGTTCACACACACTAGAGCTCGTTCACACACACTAGAGCTCGTTCACACACACTAGAGCTCGTTCACACACACTAGAGCTCGTTCACACACACTAGAGCTCGTTCACACACACTAGAGCTCGTTCACACACACTAGAGCTCGTTCACACACACTAGAGCTCGTTCACACACACTAGAGCTCGTTCACACACACTAGAGCTCGTTCACACACACTAGAGCTCGTTCACACACACTAGAGCTCGTTCACACACACTAGAGCTCGTTCACACACACTAGAGCTCGTTCACAACACACTAGAGCTCGTTCACACACACTAGAGCTCGTTCACAACACACTAGAGCTCGTTCACACACACTAGAGCTCGTTCACACACACTAGAGCTCGTTCACACACTAGAGCTCGTTCACACACACTAGAGCTCGTTCACACACTAGAGCTCGTTCACACACACTAGAGCTCGTTCACACACACTAGAGCTCGTTCACACACACACTAGAGCTCGTTCACACACACTAGAGCTCGTTCACACACACTAGAGCTCGTTCACACACACTAGAGCTCGTTCACACACACTAGAGCTCGTTCACACACACTAGAGCTCGTTCACACACACTAGAGCTCGTTCACACACACTAGAGCTCGTTCACACACACTAGAGCTCGTTCACACACACTAGAGCTCGTTCACACACACTAGAGCTCGTTCACACACACTAGAGCTCGTTCACACACACTAGAGCTCGTTCACACACACTAGAGCTCGTTCACACACACTAGAGCTCGTTCACACACACTAGAGCTCGTTCACACACACTAGAGCTCGTTCACACACACTAGAGCTCGTTCACAACAGACTAGAGCTCGTTCACACACTAGAGCTCGTTCACACACACTAGAGCTCGTTCACACACACTAGAGCTCGTTCACACACACTAGAGCTCGTTCACACACACTAGAGCTCGATCACACACACTAGAGCTCGTTCACTACACACTAGAGCTCGTTCACACACACTAGAGCTCGTTCTCACACACTAGAGCTCGTTCACACACACTAGAGCTCGTTCACACACACTAGAGCTCGTTCACACACACTAGAGCTCGTTCACACACACTAGAGCTCGTTCACACACACTAGAGCTCGTTCACACACACTAGAGCTCGTTCACACACACTAGAGCTCGTTCACACACACTAGAGCTCGTTCACACACACTAGAGCTCGTTCTCACACACTAGAGCTCGTTCTCACACACTAGAGCTCGTTCACACACACTAGAGCTCGATCACACACACTAGAGCTCGTTCACACACACTAGAGCTCGTTCACACACACTAGAGCTCGTTCACACACACTAGAGCTCGATCACACACACTAGAGCTCGTTCACACACACTAGAGCTCGTTCACACACACTAGAGCTCGTTCACACACACTAGAGCTCGATCACACACACTAGAGCTCGTTCACACACACTAGAGCTCGTTCACACACACTAGAGCTCGTTCACACACACTAGAGCTCGATCACACACACTAGAGCTCGTTCACACACACTAGAGCTCGTTCACACACACTAGAGCTCGTTCACACACACTAGAGCTCGTTCACACACACTAGAGCTCGTTCACACACACTAGAGCTCGTTCTCACACACTAGAGCTCGTTCACACACACTAGAGCTCGATCACACACACTAGAGCTCGTTCACACACACTAGAGCTCGTTCACACACACTAGAGCTCGTTCACACACACTAGAGCTCGATCACACACACTAGAGCTCGTTCACACACACTAGAGCTCGTTCACACACACTAGAGCTCGTTCACACACACTAGAGCTCGATCACACACACTAGAGCTCGTTCACACACACTAGAGCTCGTTCACACACACTAGAGCTCGATCACACACACTAGAGCTCGATCACACACACTAGAGCTCGTTCACACACACTAGAGCTCGTTCACACACACTAGAGCTCGTTCACACACACTAGAGCTCGTTCACACACACTAGAGCTCGTTCACACACACTAGAGCTCGTTCACACACACTAGAGCTCGTTCACACACACTAGAGCTCGATCACACACACTAGAGCTCGTTCACACACACTAGAGCTCGTTCACACACACTAGAGCTCGTTCACACACACTAGAGCTCGTTCTCACACACTAGAGCTCGTTCACACACACTAGAGCTCGTTCACACACACTAGAGCTCGTTCACACACACTAGAGCTCGATCACACACACTAGAGCTCGTTCACACACACTAGAGCTCGTTCACACACACTAGAGCTCGTTCACACACACTAGAGCTCGTTCACACACACTAGAGCTCGTTCACACACACTAGAGCTCGTTCACACACACTAGAGCTCGTTCACAACACACTAGAGCTCGTTCACACACACTAGAGCTCGTTCACACACACTAGAGCTCGTTCACACACACTAGAGCTCGTTCACCACACACTAGAGCTCGATCACACACACTAGAGCTCGTTCACACACACTAGAGCTCGTTCACACACACTAGAGCTCGTTCACACACACTAGAGCTCGTTCACACACACTAGAGCTCGTTCACACACACTAGAGCTCGTTCACACACACTAGAGCTCGTTCACACACACTAGAGCTCGTTCACACACACTAGAGCTCGTTCACACACACTAGAGCTCGTTCACACACACTAGAGCTCGATCACACACACTAGAGCTCGTTCACACACACTAGAGCTCGATCACACACACTAGAGCTCGTTCACACACACTAGAGCTCGTTCACACACACTAGAGCTCGTTCACACACACTAGAGCTCGTTCACACACTAGAGCTCGTTCACACACACTAGAGCTCGTTCACACACACTAGAGCTCGATCACACACACTAGAGCTCGTTCACACACACTAGAGCTCGTTCACCACACACTAGAGCTCGTTCACACACACTAGAGCTCGTTCACACACACTAGAGCTCGTTCACACACACTAGAGCTCGTTCACACACACTAGAGCTCGTTCACACACACTAGAGCTCGTTCACACACACTAGAGCTCGTTCACACACACTAGAGCTCGTTCACACACACTAGAGCTCGTTCACACACACTAGAGCTCGTTCACACACACTAGAGCTCGTTCACACACACTAGAGCTCGTTCACACACACTAGAGCTCGTTCACACACACTAGAGCTCGTTCACACACACTAGAGCTCGTTCACACACACTAGAGCTCGTTCACACACACTAGAGCTCGTTCTCACACACTAGAGCTCGTCTCACACACTAGAGCTCGTTCTCACACACTAGAGCTCGTTCACACACACTAGAGCTCGATCACACACACTAGAGCTCGTTCACACACACTAGAGCTCGTTCACACACACTAGAGCTCGTTCACACACACTAGAGCTCGATCACACACACTAGAGCTCGTTCACACACTAGAGCTCGTTCACACACACTAGAGCTCGTTCACACACACTAGAGCTCGTTCACACACACTAGAGCTCGATCACACACACTAGAGCTCGTTCACACAGACTAGAGCTCGTTCACACACACTAGAGCTCGATCACACACACTAGAGCTCGATCACACACACTAGAGCTCGTTCACACACACTAGAGCTCGTTCACACACACTAGAGCTCGTTCACACACACTAGAGCTCGTTCACACACACTAGAGCTCGTTCACACACACTAGAGCTCGTTCACACACACGAGAGCTCGTTCACACACACTAGAGCTCGATCACACACACTAGAGCTCGTTCACACACACTAGAGCTCGTTCACACAGACTAGAGCTCGTTCTAGAGCTCGTTCACACACACTAGAGCTCGATCACACACACTAGAGCTCGTTCACACACACTAGAGCTCGTTCACACACACTAGAGCTCGTTCACACACACTAGAGCTCGTTCACACACTAGAGCTCGTTCACACACACTAGAGCTCGTTCACACACACTAGAGCTCGTTCACACACACTAGAGCTCGTTCACACACACTAGAGCTCGTTCACACACACTAGAGCTCGTTCTCACACACTAGAGCTCGTTCACACACACTAGAGCTCGTTCACACACACTAGAGCTCGTTCACACACACTAGAGCTCGATCACACACACTAGAGCTCGTTCACACACACTAGAGCTCGTTCACACACACTAGAGCTCGTTCACACACACTAGAGCTCGTTCACACACACTAGAGCTCGTTCACACACACTAGAGCTCGATCACACACACTAGAGCTCGTTCACACACACTAGAGCTCGTTCACACACACTAGAGCTCGTTCACACACACTAGAGCTCGTTCACACACACTAGAGCTCGTTCACACACACTAGAGCTCGATCACACACACTAGAGCTCGTTCACACACACTAGAGCTCGTTCACACACACTAGAGCTCGTTCACACACACTAGAGCTCGTTCACACACACTAGAGCTCGTTCACACACACTAGAGCTCGTTCACACACACTAGAGCTCGTTCACACACACTAGAGCTCGTTCACACACACTAGAGCTCGATCACACACACTAGAGCTCGTTCACACACACTAGAGCTCGTTCACACACACTAGAGCTCGTTCACACACACTAGAGCTCGTTCACACACACTAGAGCTCGTTCACACACACTAGAGCTCGTTCACACACACTAGAGCTCGTTCACACATGCGCACTCTTCAGAAACTACACTTTAAATCTCTTGACAAACTAAAAAAAAAGACATAAATGACATTTGTATGTATTATAAATAAAATATACAGATTGCACTGAATGTGTGACCTGGACAGTTTTTGAAAGATTTTCCCACACAGGCAATTAAAAAGACAGTCCTTTCCGAGGGTCACGGGACGCCAGGGGAATGACAGAGCGCTCTCTGAAAAATAACTGCAATAAAAATAGACGAGACGAACAGATGGGAACGGATTCATGTGAGAAGAGGTCTCAGATATGTCCTCTGTGAAAGAGACAAAACAAAAAGGTCATTTTTTTTACGGTGTCCTCAGTTTGTGTGTGTTTGGGAACGAGGCGCTGGGATGTTCTGACGTTTACATCTCCGTCAGCACTGAAGCTAGAAACATGCCATTTATAAAGTTCCCCTTCACATGAGGTCAGAAAACAACATGAGATCACACTCACAACACAACTGGCTTACAGCCCGATTGAACAAACGAGAGAAGAGACGAGAGAAGAGATGAAAAGATCTGAGAAGAGACGAGAAGAGAAGAGACGAGATGAGACAGGAAGATACGAGAGAAGAGAAGAGACGTGAATATACGAGAAGAGATGAGAAAATATGAGAAGAGACAAGAAGATACGAGAGAAGAGATAAGAAAATCTGAGAAGTGAAGATATGAGACGAGAAGAGAAGAGAAGAGACTAGAAGATGATGAGATGAGAAGAGAAGAGAAGAGAAGAGACTAGAAGATGATGAGATGAGACGAGAAGAAAAGAAGATGAAGATGAAGATGATGAGAAGAGAAGAGAAGAGAAGAGAAGATGATGAGATGAGATGAGATGAGATGAGAAGAAAAGAAGAGAAGAGAAGAGAAGAGAAGAGAAGAGAAGAGAAGAGAAGAGAAGAGAAGAGAAGAGAAGAGAAGAAGATGATGAGACGAGACGAGACTAGAAGAGAAGAGAAGAGAAGAGATGAGAAGAGAAGAGAAAGATGATGAGATGAGATGAGAAGAAAAGAAGATGAAGATGAAGATGAAGATGATGAGACGAGAAGAGAAGAGAAGAGAAGAGAAGAGAAGAGAAGAGAAGAGAAGAAGATGATGATTATTTGCGATTATGTGCAACCTGACATACACATTATCAAGGCTTGAAATTAACACCCGCAACCCGCCAAATTAATTTTTTCATTTTACGCCAAAATACATTTTTCAATTGTAGTCTTATAAAAAGGCATCTGAAATAATAAACTAAGTACAATGTAGTTTTGTAAAAAATATAGATTTTTCGATACATATCGATACTGAAATATATCAAACTCTTCCGCAGGATACACAATATCAGCTGCGCGGCCTCGTCTCTAATCTCTCCGACAGCGAGTGACACACAAACCCCGCCTCCACTCACTCATTCACTCACTCATTTCATTTGCTCCGGGTGAATATTGTTGATGTTACTGGGCTTGAATTTCGGCAAGAGATTGCTCGTATTGAGCTTAATTTTACTCATTCACGCATTTTTTTTTGGCTCACACCCAAAGTGTGCGCACATAAAGTATATTTGCTATATTAAACAGTGCGTCAGGTCTTAAAGTGACAGAAGCCTAATATACACGGCCGCCAAATTATTAGATAATATTAAAAATATCTATATGGCAGTTTTTCCACATGGAAATCTGTCAATGTCAAAATTGTGGCCAGTGAAAATGCTGAGGCTGGTAACTTTGGAAAACCACTACCCACAGTGGCTGGTGAGCAAAAATGTTATATAAAATATTTTAAAAATAAGTTGAGTCAATTTAATGTCTGGTGAAGGAGGCCTAAAACTACACACTGTATCACAATGATAACGTGATGAAAAAGTGTTTGAAAAAACGCCGCCCAGACCCTCTTTCTGAACAGAGTTTCTCATTAACTTCAGTGAGTGTCTGCTAGTGGACACCAGAGCTGATGAAGATGAGGAAACCAACTGAGCAAAGCATCCTGGGAAATCACCTCTAATACCGATCCATAAGCCACGGCCGGTCTGAGGACAGGTCCTATACGGCTATCAGAGATTGAATAAAGATCTGCCTAAACAGTGTTTAAACTGAATTAACATAGAATTCACATTATTATAATTAGCCTCAAAAGTCACATGACAATTAATTATGCGTCTAATGAGAAATTATTATATATAATCAAATGTTTTGAATCTATTGATTTCAATAGGGATGCGGCACTGCGAGGTTGTAGATGAAAAATGCAAGATAATTTTAACTTAAACCTAAAAATAAACAGACATATTTAAGAATCGGAAAATGATTAAATCAAGAAATGTTATGATGTAAAAGGATTCAGAAATATTTGAGGCCCCGAACTATATTAATGTAATTATAACAATTATATATATTTTTTATAATTAAGAATAATCAATAATCATAAGAAATAATTAAAGTCCCCCTGTAGTCACTCATTTTATCCCTTAAAACTCACCCAAAATTACATATTTAAATGTTTTTTCCTTTTCTTCACGCCTTAAAATATCTTGAATGTAACTCGACACCCTCGCCTCATTTAGTATGCGTGGTTGTATGAATATGCAAATGAGCCCCGCCTCCACTCACTCCCTCAGCTCAGAGATCCACTGGTTGACGATCACACGTTGATCTGATTGGTTACAAGGTCGTTTGTGACGTCAGAAACACCAGCGATTTCAAACCGTGTTTTTGAGACTGTCTTTGGTTCACTGCAGTTTTAAGCAGAAAATACTCAGCAATGCTGTCGACTTATGAACTTACACAAGGTGTGTGTTACTCCCCTCGAGTTTTAATTAAGGCTCATGTCGTTCTTGGGTTTTAATGGGGGCATTTATTCGGTGACAGTCTTCAAACATGTCTTCACATGCTCCCTTATTGCTAGTTCCACATTGCCTTCAGAACTGCTATAAATAAAACACAGAAAACGTAAATTAACCTTTAAATTCTTGGGTAACACTTTATTTTACAGTGTCCTTGTTACATATGTTACATGTAGGGGAGAGTGGGGTAAAGTGAGACATTTTTTACATTTGCTCTCCTCTAAGCAAGCTAAAATGATATATCAGTAAAATTTACACATTTCCCATTAATTCAGGATGTTTCCTAGCAATGGAAATTATCAGAATGTATTCAGGACGAAGGGCAGTGAAAATATGATTGTTTTTTAAAAAGTGGTCTTGTGTCTCACTTTACCCCAGCTTAGGGGTAAACTGAGACAGACCAGAGAAATCAAGGGGGTAAAGTGAACCAGCGGGGGGTAAACTGATCCACTTACTTTTTATCAGAGCCCTGGCTCCCTGGAAAGCAAACGACTGGTATCAGTCAGGACTGGTATCAATCAGTCTCGACAAATGCCTCCAACCTAGGTTGGGGGACCCTTTACAAGGGCAGGCTCGTCTCTGGCCAATGGTCAAGCCTGGAGAAGCACCTACATATAAACTGTCTAGAGATGAGAGCAGTCGCTCTATCTCTGAAAGCCTTTCTCCCGTACTTAAAAGGCCACCACATCCTGGTCCGGACGGACAACATTGCAGTGGTGTCCTATTTAAATCGCTAGGGCTGTCTCAGGTCAAACAACCTGCACGCCATGGCCAAAAACCTCATCTTATGGGCTCAGCACAACCTGTGCTCCCCAAGGGCGGCGCATGTGCCAGGCATCCTGAACCAGGGTGCGGATATGTTATCCAGAGACAATGTTCCCCCAGGGGAATGGTCTCTTCACCCACAGACGGTTCAGCTAATATGGAGCATCTTCGGCGAGGCAGAGGTCGACCTCTTCGCCTCAGAAGACAACGCTCATTGCCGAATATTTTTCTCAATCGTGCTTGCCCACGATTGGCCGAGCCGCCCGCTGTATGCATTTCCTCCAGTCACGATGTTACCACAGGTCATCGAACGGATCAGGGAGAGCAAGTGCGCAATGCTACTAATAGCACCTCTCTGGAAGACCCAGTCATGGTTCTCTGTACTGGTACAGCTGCTGGAAACAGCCCCATGGCCGGTTCGGCTGAGGAGAGACCTCCTCACGCAGCCAAACCGATTAATCTGCCGTCCCCGTCCCGACTTGTGGGCCTTTTATGTATTGCCCCTCAACGGATACCCGGGTGTCTCCCGGAAAGGGTGCTGAAAACGATCACTGAGGCAAGAGCGCCGTCAACTAGACGCCTCTACGCTCAGAAATGGGTGGTATTTTCTGGCTGGTGCGCTGCACGGAGCCTGGACCCCTATTTGTGCGAAGTATTGAGTATACTCGCCTTCTTACAAGGGCGTTTGGACGCGGGTCGTACCCCCTCCACGTTCAAAGTGTATGTGGCTTTGATCAGGGGATCGCTTCAGTCGACTACCTTTGGCTGAACTGGCCAATGTAAAGGCTTAGGCCACACCCATTCTGGAGGGCTCTGACACGCCTGGGCGCGAAGCAGCCTTATTGGTTCTTGCGTCTGAGCCGCCTCGCCATAGGTTTGTGCAGTTGCCGCAGCACATCCAATGACCGCACTAGCCGTTCATCTGAGTCTGCTGTGCATCTGCACTGCGTTTTTAAAATTTTGGCTTCAATATTCCACATTTTTAAAACAGGGCTCCTCCTCCTCAATATCTTGTCAATATCTTGTCAGGCTTGTCAATATTTCTATCCCTTGCAGCTGCTCTTATAGACTTCTTTCCTTCCTTGACCTCAGCGGCTGCACTCTCCATCTCCTCGAGGGGTGTTTTTCCCCAGGTTGTCTTCCTGGTGTATTACCTTGGCATGATGGCTTTTCTACAATGTTTATGACATTAAAAAATAAAACATATGTAGGCTACTTACCGAAGTAATAACAGTAAATTATGCATAATTACATGCAACTAACCCTCAACCAAACCCTAATCCTACCCTAACCAGTAAGTACATGCTGTTAATTATTATTACTCAATACTTAAATATATAATTACATTGTAACAATGACACCTTAAAATAAAGTCTAACCAATTATTGACATACTTGCAGACAAGAAATCACATAGAAAACTAAGAAATAAAGCATAAATGTATGCCATGTAAAATAATATCTTAATTGGCTTGTTACAAACACAGTCGCGTAACACAAATAAATGATTTATTTCAATCATATGATTGTTAACCTCATAGGTTAAATTGGGGCGGAGAGGAGCGCACCGGAGCGCAGCTCCGCCTCCTCGGGTCCACAACACACCCTGCCGGAGCTCAGCTCCGTCTCCTTCAGCAACAAATATATAAAATTTGTTGAGTGTACATAATGAAAGTTATGAAATAATTGGCTAATATTAACTCGAATTTGGTGCTGCAATGATTCGCCCATCGCAACGATAACTGACCTTCTCGTCTGAGCTGAGCACCCGCACGTCAATGTCAAAATGTTTGAGTCCAATCAAAGTAAGTGGGATTTATGTTCACAGAAGCGCGAGCCGAGCGCGAATCCCAACGCGACGCTTCACTTCAGTTAACGAGCATACCGTGCGAGATAAGATGCTAATCTAAACAGCTGTTTGTCGATAGAAGTTTTAAATGACCGACAGAAATACTCAGTTTGATCAAAGACAGTGGATACTATAAGCTCAATTTAACAACACAAGCACCCTATTAAATATATTGCCATTATTATTGTAATATATTTGTATAACGTGACCTCGAATGTGTTCGACTTTTCACTGTTTGTATCACTCCGCTTGTTCGTGTTTGCGCAACTTGCATCATTAAGCGGGAAGGCGGCGACAAGTGACTGTCTTTATGAGTAAGCAATTGAACCATTGATTAAATGAACAGATTAGCTAGTCCAAAAATATTTATTAATTTAGAAAAGGAAAAGTAGCTGAAACTGATCTTTGATGCTCATACTAATTGCTCATATGCCTCTGGGCACAGAATGATTGCATTGGCGTTTGTTTGAAATGTAACATCTACAAAATAATCCTTGAATCATTTCTTATTTAAGGACATTCCCGTTTCGAATATGTGATTGTGTATTGTCAACAATATGCATAAACATTCTGCATTTCCATTTTATAGTGTGGCTCACTCATTGCAACATTTAAACTGATTCTCATGTTAAAGAATCTGTTATCTGATCAAATAGGCCTTCTTCATGCTGACCACTGACATGCTTTTAAAGCTACTGTTGTCCTTTTTTTATTAATTTTTTTGGGCCTTCAAAACACCTTAAAATGGACATGTTGTCGTATCTTTTCTTCCTTAACAAGCAGTAATGACCACTGACGACTTGAATTAAATAAAACGAACTGTTTACTGAAGTTAATCAACGGGATTACACATTGATACAGCGCACAAACATGGAGTCATTTTCCTTTCTCTCTTCTCTCTCTGGTCCTATCTGCGCGCTCAGCCCCCTAAGCATTTTGGGTAAACTTTTCTTAAAGCTGAACAACCTTATAAATGACAACACTGTTTCTGTTATTATTAAAGATAATTATTTAAACATTTCTATTCTAATTAATTCACAACATCCTCCCCCCATGAACAAATGTTCATCAACTTAAATCTCTAATGCATAAAGCAATTGAACGGGTCTCTTTAACACAGTCCTTGTGGATGTGCGAACAGCACAGGATCTAACTTTGCCATCTCGGCCTGGAAACAGCTCTTCAATTTTTCCTAATTTCCAGGTTTGTCTCGGCATGTTGGCATCTCCTATGAGAACAATGTCACCCATCTTCAACTCAGTAGGTTTCTGTGTTTTGCAGGAATGTGCAGATTTCAGGTCCAGTAGATAGTCCTTCCTCCAGCGATTCCACAGGTTGGTCATGAGTCGGTTCCTGTATCTCCACCTCTTTGTCATATCCTCTTTACTCACAGTGGGATGATCATAGTCTGCTGGAAATGGTTTTGGAGGCAGTGAAGTGAGTCGTTCACCAACCAAGAAGTGTGCTGGTGTTAGTGGCTGCGGCTCGTCGATCTCATTGTGTACAAAGGTGAGGGGTCTGGAATTCAGTGTGGCCTCTACTTCTGCAAGGAGTGTAGACATTTCTTCAAAGGTAAGCGATGCTTTTCCTAGCACCTTTCTCAGGCTCGTTTTCACAGACCTTACAAGCCTCTCCCAAAATCCACCCCACCAGGCTGCTCGTTCTACAATGAAACGCCAAGTGATGCCCTTCCCTGAGAAGTATTCCAGAATTTGTGGATCTTTGATGGCCTTCCACAGCTCACTAAGGTCTTGGTTTGCTCTCTTAAAGGTTTTAGCATTGTCTGAATAGATGACCTTGCACAGCCCTCTTCTGGAAACAAATCGCTTGAGTGCTAACAAGAAACTTTCTGTTGACTGACTTGAAACCAGCTCCAAATGCACTGCTCTAGTGACAGCACATGTGAACAGAGCAACATAAGCCTTGCATAATGCACTATCATTCTTCACATACAGTGGACCTGCAAAGTCTATGCCAGTTACTTCAAATGGGGGGGTCTCTGATATTCTGTCTCGGGGTAATGGAGCCGTGTCCTGCTGTGCGGGCTTTGCTTTAAATCTTTTGCACACAGTACATTTTGACACAATACTTTTCACAATTTGTCTGCCTCGCAAAATCCAGTATCTACTTCTAATTTGTACTAGTGTGTCTCTCAGACCAGAATGCATGATAAATTCATGGTTGTGCTGAACCAGCAGCTCACAATATCTGTCTTTGTTGGGCAGAATCCATGGATGTTTTTCTCTGTAACTAAAGTCTGACTGTTGCAGTCTGCCTCCAACACAGAGCAATTCATCTTCGTCAAGGAAAGGTTTTAAGTCTCTGATTTTTGAATCTGCATTCAGGGTCTTACCAGCTTTCAGCAAATTGATTTCATAACTAAAGCTGCTATCTTGTGTCACCTTTATCCAGTACTTCTCGGCCTCAAACATTTCATCAGCAGTCAACTCACCTCGCATTTTGGAGCTTGAACTTGTATTGTGCACAAACCGCTTGATCCAAGCGGTGACTCGCAGAACTCGCTTCAGCTTACTGTACTTCAGTAAATCCAGCACAGGTTCCATTCCCTTTTCGTCACTGCCGCTACTGAGTTGCACGATGACCTGCTGACCTTGCTTTAGCTCACTAGTCACATCTTCATCGCTTTGATTTTCATCGCTCTCTTCCAATTGATTCAGTGCAGTCAGAAATGAAGGTCCTTTCCACCACAGTTCACTTTCCTTCAGGTTAGTTGCAGTCTGACCTCTGGTGGGAAGGTCTGCAGGATTGAACTTGCCTTTACAGTGAGACCACATTGCAGGATTAGTTAAAGACTGGATTTCTGAAACTCGGTTTGACACAAACTGTTTCCATTTGTGAGCTGGACTGCGAATCCACTGCAGCACAATCATCGAATCCGTCCACATATGAACTTGATGTAGCTCCAGATTCAGAGGCTTTAACAGACTGTTTCCTAGTCTTGCTCCAATCACTGCTCCCATCAGCTCAAGACGGGGCAGTGAGATCTTCTTCAGGGGGGCTACCCTGGACTTAGAAGCAACAAGGCATGTGGTCTTTGCTCCATCCTCAGCTACTCGCAGCAGGTAAGCGACAGTACTATAAGCTTTCTCGCTTGCATCACAAAACACGTGGAGTTGATGTGCGTCGTGTCTGTGCACTGATTTTATTCCATACCAACGAGGAATGTGTATGTGGTGGATCTGTGGAAGTTCTGAACACCATCCTTTCCATTCTTGTGCAAGATCAGTGGGCAGCTCCTCGTCCCAGCCAAGGCCTCGAATCCACATCTCTTGGAAGAGGCATTTTACTCGCACAGTGAATGGGGTAAGAAAGCCTATTGGGTCGAATATGCGAGCAGAGAGCTTTAGAACACTTCTTTTAGTATTCTCTCTTTTAGCTACAGCATCCAGCAGTGCAGTCAGGTCAAAGACAAATTCATCTGTTTTTGTTCTCCATACCAAACCTAGTACCTTCAGCACTGATCCATGCGTTTCTGTCTCCTCTGAAGGTTCACTCATTGTCGTCTTCCATTTCTCCTTCAATGCAGCACAGTTGGTTGTCCACTTGCAAAGGTCCATGCCAGCTGCAGACATAATCTCCCTTGCACCAGTAGTTATGGAGAAGGCATTTTCAACATCACTTGCACTTGAGATTAAGTCATCAACATAAAGTGATTCTTTTATTATCTTTACTACCTCAGGAAGTTGGTCTTCATATTCCTTCAGATGCTTTCTCACTGTAGCTGCCAGGAGGAATGGGCTGGGGGACACTCCAAACACCACTCTCGTCATCCGTAGCACACGCAGCGTCTCACCTGCGTCTTCATGGGGTGGTGCAGTGAGCCAGAGGAACCGCACTGCATCTCTGTCCTTCTCAGCAAGAGAAATCTGCAAGAAGGCCTTCTTGATGTCTGCGGTAAATGCAATCTCATTCAGTCTGAATTTTATTAGTATGCTGAGCAGATCTGGATTCAGGTTAGGACCAGTAAGTAGACAGTCATTCAATGATGGAAAGCCAATGTCATGTGATGAAGCATCAAACACTACTCTGAGCTTTGTTGTTACCTTGTCCTCCCGAAGAACAGCATGATGAGGCATGTAATACTTTACAGTGTTTGGAGCCGATCCATCCTCCATCACGTCTTCGACGATGCCTTGCTTAAGGTATTCATTCACGACTTCATTATATCTGTGATACAACACTACATCTGACCGCCACTTTCTTTTAAGTCCTTCAAATCTTTTTCTTGCGATTCTGTAGTTATCTGGGAGTTCTGGTTTGTCAGGTCGCCATGGCAGCTCAACTTCATATCGCCCGTTTTTGTACTGAGTAGTTTTTTCAAACATGTGAAGAGCCTCCTCTTCTTCAGGGCTGTCTGTCTGCTGCATGGTAATGCCAAGGGACTCTATTTCCCAGAAGGCTTTCAGACGTTCTGAGACCAGCGTGTCTTCATTAATTTGTATGTGCATGCATGCTGTGTCGGAAACACTGGACATTGTGACTGGGCCCTGCACTGACCATCCAAAAATGCTCTCAATGGCCACAAGTGCATCTGTGATTCTTTCCACTTGGCCTGACACTATATGCCAATAATAGTCTGCACCAATCAGCATGGACAACTCTGTATCACAAGTGCTGGGGTCCGGGTAGTCTGCCAACTGCAAGCCTTTTCGTTTCAACTCTGCTTGGATGTGCTCACCTGGAATCTTCATCACAGCAGTGCACACTTGGGGGGTCTCGAGCGCTTCTACTTCCACCTTCTGCTCTTTGTTCCAGATGCTTTGTAGAATGACTTTCACTGTGTTGCGCCTTGATGTTACTGGTGCTGCAGAGCCAAAAGTATGAAGAGTGAACGTTTCTTGCTTTGTCACAGGCAATTTTAAAGCTCTTACTGTGTTCTCACTGATGAAGCTTCTCTGACTGCCCCCATCCAGTAGGCAGCGAATGCTTTTACGTCCACCAGGTCCTTCTGCCCATGCTCTTACAGTCTGAAGAAGCACAGTGTTCTGTTTATTGGGCTGTATCTTAACAGAATGCGAAGCAAATGAAGAAACTACATCATCTTTGTTTTCAGTGTCTAAAGTGTTTGTTTCTCCTTTCTCACACACAGCACTATGATGTCTGCCTCCACACACATTACAGCACACCTTGGCCTTACAGAATCTTGCAATGTGTTTCGGCCCAAGACAAACAAAGCAACGTCCCAGTTTCATCAATTTTACTTTTCGAGCAGCAATATCAGTTCCTGGACACAGTTCTGTTTTGTGTGCTGCACTGTCACAGAAAAGACATATCTGTATTCTTTGACTGGTGGTTTGCAGTACTGCAGCTGACGGCATGTGATGCTTTTTCTGCTTCATTTCAATTGATGTGTCTGGTCTTTTAAATGGTTTTTGATAGCTCTGGCTGTCTTTGGAATTACCTGGCATAATCAGTTGCATGGCTCTTTCTCTGCTCAAAATCTCTTTCTGTAGAAATTCCATAACTTCTGAGACCTTCCATTCATCACTGGTTCCTCTTTGGCGACTGTACTGGAGAGTAATGTCATCTGGAATCATCTGTAGCAGAACAGGGCATAGCAGGCTGCCGTATGCCTCTGATGCAACACCCAGCGATTCTAAGCTACGGATCTGTACTTCACATTCATCATAAAGTTGTCTCAGAGCACTCACATCGTGTGATTTCTTTACTGGGCAGAGATTCAACAACTTGGTCATATGCGTATTAATGAGCAGATCCTTTCTTCCGAACCGGTTCTGAAGCAGATCGATCGCGTGATCGTAATTGCTGTCTGTCAACATCAGTCCCGCTATTGCCTTTGAAGCAGCGCCGGTTACGTATGTCTTTAAGTAATTAAACTTCTCTGTTTTGCTCAGCGCGTCGTTTCTGTGAATAGCGGTTTCAAACTGATTCCAAAAGTCTTGCCACAAGCTAATTTCACCGCTGAACTTGCTGATAATTAACTTGGGTAACTTAACTGTTTGTCCGCGCTGCAATGGCACTGCGTCACACGGCCTGCTGTTAGTGCTTTCCCGGATTCTCTGCGTCACGCGCTGCACGCGAGCTTTCGCGCTGACGACTCGCTCTCCATACTCCTCCGCATTAACAACTTCATTTTCCAAATCATCCATTTCTGTACACTCCTGTATTTCGCGATTCAACTCCAGTAGCGTTTCCTCTTTTGCAGATAACAGGGCTAACAGTTCACATAATCTGTCAACGATCGGATCTTCTTTGCCAACCTCTGTTTCTACGTCTTGCAAAAGTCTCGTCGTGGAACCGCGTACAGCTCTCCGTTTTCTGAGTAGTCTTTCAAGTCGCTCCGCCATTTCGGATGTTGCCTGCAAGTTATCCCGGGTTTCGGCACCAAAGATTGTCGTATCTTTTCTTCCTTAACAAGCAGTAATGACCACTGACGACTTGAATTAAATAAAACGAACTGTTTACTGAAGTTAATCAACGGGATTACACATTGATACAGCGCACAAACATGGAGTCATTTTCCTTTCTCTCTTCTCTCTCTGGTCCTATCTGCGCGCTCAGCCCCCTAAGCATTTTGGGTAAACTTTTCTTAAAGCTGAACAACCTTATAAATGACAACACTGTTTCTGTTATTATTAAAGATAATTATTTAAACATTTCTATTCTAATTAATTCACAACACATGTTGAGATCAGGAAAACCAAAATTTTCTCGGTGGGCCATGCCCCCAAACCCCCCTAGCAAGGTCATTTTTTGGAACTTTTATTTATAAAACCCCCCGTACGGCCCTGCGTGTCGGTGTCATTGAATCAAACAACAAACTGCCAAAGAAATTGGCCCTGATTCTTTTAAAGCAACATTTTTTCTTGTTTTAAAAGATATTTCCCAACCAATATTTTCAAACATGTTAAATTTCATACATTTCCCGAGGGTGAAATCCGTTGCTGTCTGTTAACATTAAAGGTAAAAAAAAAGAAGTGAATTGTAATGTATTTCTCTTTGTTTAAATATGTACTCAACCCTACCTTACACATTAATACTGGAAAAAGAGCCTCTTTGGTGTAAAAACACATTAGTCATTTTACGGCGCGATTTTGAATGATGACCATTCACCGTAAATACAGGCTCCCCCTCCCTATAAAAGCCAATTTAACCACTGCTCTTATATATATTTATATTTGAACTGTAAACCATATTGAACTGATATATATATGTTGGCTTTGACGGCAGCTACAGTTTGTCTTAAAGCGTAATAAAAACACCACATAGACGTATAAACAACATTAAAAGTGTGATTTCCACCACAGGGGGGCTTTAATGATATTATTCTTTATATGAAAGCAGCTGAAGAGAAACATGTTCTGCTGTTCTCCAGTACTAGCGGAGCAAAACACTGGTTTCTAGGCTTCTCGAGCTCTGCTTTCAATTGTGGATGTCTTGATTCGGTCAATTACGTGGAGCGTTTCGTCCCGGCCGTTTGTTCTGTCTTGTTTTGGTGGTGTGTGCGTTTGGTCTCGAGGGCCGCGGGTCAGTGGCTTGTTTTCCGCAGAGATGAATTGTGGAGGTGATGAAGGCCGGCAGACGCCACTGTCTCCGAGAGAGAGTAGAGGAAGAGATTCATTACTCCTCTCACTTCCCTATGGCTCTCATTATCCCCTCATCTTCATCCCCGGGAGAACGAGTCTGAGATCCATCGACACCCACACCGAACGAAGAAGAGCAACACTGGTGAAGACATGAAGCAGAGAACGATTCAATGACAGATTTAACGATTTTAAAAAATGTCTCTTTGCACAAAAAATGCATCCCTTATTATGAGTCTTAAACTCAATCAGTCACTGATGAAGACAGTCAGTCCTTATGAAGACAGCAGAGAATGAACTTAACGATATGAGACAAAAAATGACTAAATACATCCCTCATTATTAGTCTTAAAGGTGCAGTGTGTAAGTTTGAACAGCATCTAGTGGTGAGGTTGTGAATTGCACCCAACAGTAGTTCCGGTGGCCGACAGGAAGTGATGTCGTCGTCTGAGACAGCAAAGAGTCGCCAGTTACGCAATGAGGTTTCTTTACAAAGATAAATTAAGTAATTATGTTTACTTAATTATTCAGTAATACGATGTTATTGCAAATTGTTACTTGTTCATCGTTGTGTCAGTGTTTTATTCGCTGACTTTAGCAGCTTCTTATCATGAAGAACAACATAGTGACGAAACATGTTTGTCCGTTCAGGGCCACCGTAGAAACATGTCGGTGTAAGCGGACCCGCGGTGTGTGTAGAGAGAAACGCCTCATTCTAAGCTAATAAACACTGAACTGTTCATTATGTAAGCTCTTTATACACCACTGAACACATAGTTATGTATGTAATATTGCATTTCTGTCGACAGATCCTCCTAAATATTACACACTGCACCTTTAAATTCAATCAACACCCACAAATAAATCTTTATGGTTCCGTTTGCTTCGGTTAGTTAGTTCCAATCAACATTAGTAATGGTGATGCTTGATTTAGTAGGCGTGAGTAATTAGTGTGAATAATTAATAATGCACATGTAGAGCTGGACCTGGACTGATCACTTTAAACTCATCGGTTTAGTGTTGAATTAACGCTGAGGTCTTTAGAGATTGTTTTGGATGAGGAACGAGAAACGAGAAATTGATGAAGTGGATTCTCTGCTTTATTATACTGTATGTTTGTCTTTTTATGCAGAATTACACTCAGTATGTTGTGTAATGCAACCTGATGAGTCTGTGTTAGTGCGTTGACATTAATCCTGTAACGCTGGTATTATTTTACCATGTTAACACAACCTTTCACACTGTTTTGATGTTGTGTTTGGTCTCTACTAGAACAGGTTCTCCTGCTTGAATGTTGATTATTCTCCTCATATTCTCCATTGTTGCGGCTCCTCTCTTCCCAGTCTGTCAGTAAAGCTCTGTTTACTTCCTGTCTCTATGAAGCCCCTCCTTCTGAAAAGCACACTGTGCTCTGATTGGTCGGCTGGAGCAGTGTGTTGTGATTGGTCGAGCGCTTCGAGAGTGTTTGGGAAATGCCCCGCCCCTTTCCATAACCGCCAGTTTAACACACTACTGACTAACTCAACCAGGCCCCGCCCCTTTATTCTGCATATGAATTATTTAAATGAGGAACATTGTGACGTGTTTGTTCAGAGTTTTTTCATGTTTTTTCAGAAGAGTGTGAAGCAGTCTCTCGTCCTCCTGCTCTCAGATGAGAATGTCCTCTGCATTATTTAGGACTTGTTTTGCACTCGTTGAATGTCAAGCAGCAGGACGGCCTTCTGAAGCAAACACACACACACACGCATACGAATAAACACACGCATACAACCACACATACACACACATGCATACGAATACACACACGCATACAAACACACACACACACACACGCATACGAATAAACACACGCATACAAACACACACACACACGCATACTAACACACACACACACACACACACACACACACACACACACACACACACACACACACACACACACACGCATACGAATAAACACATGCAAACAACCACACATACACACACATGCATACGAATACACACACGCATACAACCACACATACACACGCATACGAACACACACACGCATACAAACACACACACACACACGCATACTAACACACACACACACACACACACACACACACACACACGCATACGAATAAACACATGCATACAACCACACATACACACACATGCATACGAATACACACACGCATACAACCACACATACACACGCATACGAACACACACACGCATACAAACACACACACACACACACACACACACGCATACGAATAAACACATGCATACAACCACACATACACACACATGCATACGAATACACACACGCATACAAACACACATACACACGCATACGAACACACACACGCATACAAACACACACACACACGCATACTAACACACACACACACACACACACACGCATACGAATAAACACACGCATACAACCACACATACACACACACGCATACGAATACACACACACATACAAACACACATACACACGCATACGAACACACACACACGCATACAAACACACACACACACACACACACACACACATACTAACACACAAACGCATACAAACACACGCATATGAACACACACACGCATATGAACACACACGCGCATACGAACACACACACATACAGACACACGCACACGAACACACACACACACACACACACACACGAACACACACACGCATATGAAAACACACACATACGAACACGCACACAAATACGAACACACACACACGCATACACACACACACACACACACACATGCATACGAACACACACACGCATATGACCACGTATACAAACACACATGCATACGAACACGCACACGCATACGCATACGAACACGAATACGAACACACACACGAACACGCATACGACCACGCACACGCATACGCATACGAACACACATATGAACACACACACGCATACAAACACACACACACACACACACACACACACGCATATGAACACAGACACGCATATGAACACACACACACACACACGCATATGAACACACACACACACACACACACGCATATGAACACACACACACACACACGAACACACACACGCATATGAAAACACACACATACGAACACGCACACGCATACGAACACACACACGCATACACACACACACACACATGCATACGAACACACACACGTATATGACCACGTATACGAACACACATACACACATGCATACGAACACGAATACAAACACACACACGAACACGCATACGACCACGCACACGCATACGCATACGAACACACATATGAACACACACAGGCATACAAACACACACACACACACACGCATATGAACACACACACGCATTTGAACACACACACACACACACACGCAGATGAACACACACGCACACGCATACGAACACACACGCACACGCACACGCATACGAACACACACGTACATGCATATGAACACGCACACGCATATGAACACACGTGCATTTGAACACACACACACACACACACACGCAGATGAACACACACGCACACGCATACGAACACACACGCACACGCACACGCATACGAACACACACGTACATGCATATGAACACGCACACGCATATGAACACACGTGCATATGAACACGCACACGCATACAAACACGCATACGAACAAGCACACACATATGAACACGCATATGAACACACACGCATACGAACACGCATACAAACACGCATACGAACACACACACAAATATGAACACGCATACGAACAAACATACTAACACACATACGAACATGTACACACATAAGAACACGCATACGAACACGCATACGAACACACATACGAACACGTACACACATAAGAACACGCATACGAACAAGCACACACATATGAACACACATATGAACACACACACACATATGAACATGCGTACGAACAAGCACACACATATGAACACACATACGAACACACGCACACATATGAACATGCATACGAACACGCACACACATATGAACACGCATACGAACACACATACTAACACACATACTAACACACATACGAACACACATACGAACACACATACGAACATGTACACGCATAAGAACACGCATAAGAAAACACGCACACACATATGAACACGCATAAAAAAACACGCACAGACATATGAACACGCATAAGAAAACACGCACACACATAAGAACACGCATACGAACACGTACACACATATGAACACGCATACGAACACACATACGAACACGTACACACATACGAACACGCACACACATATGAACACATATACGAACACGTACACACATATGAACACGCATACGAACACGTACACACATATGAACACACATACCAACACATACGAACACGTACACACATACGAACACGCACACACATATGAACACACATACGAACACGTACACACATATGAACACGCATACGAACACGTACACACATATGAACACACATACGAACACGCACACACATATGAACACACATACGAACACATACACACATACGAACACACATACGAACACGCACACACATATGAACACGCATACGAACACGCACACACATATGAACACACATACGAACACGTACACACATAAGAACACACATACGAACACGTACACACATAAGAACACACATACGAACACGTACACACATATGAACACGCATACGAACACACATACGAACACGCACACACATATGAACACGCATACGTTCACACATATGAACACACATACGAACACGTACACACATATGAACACGCATACGAACACACATACGAACACGCACACACATAAGAACACGCATACGAACAAGCACACACATATGAACACGCATACGAACAAGTACACACATATGAACACACATACGAACACGTACACACATGCGAACACGCATACGAACACGCACACACATATGAACACGCATACGTTCACACATATGAACACACATACGAACACGTACACACATATGAACACGCATACGAACACACATACGAACACGCACACACATAAGAACACGCATACGAACAAGCACACACATATGAACACGCATACGAACACGTACACACATATGAACACACATACGAACACGTACACACATGTGAACACGCATACGAACAAGCACACACATATGAACACACATACGTACACGTACACACATAAGAACACGCATACGAACAAGCACACACATATGAACATGCATACAAACACGCACACACATATGAACACGCATACGAACACGCACACACATATGAACACACATACGAACACGTACACACATATGAACACACATACGAACACACATACGAACACGTACACACATATGAACACACATACGAACACGTACACACAAATGAACACGCATACGAACACGTACACACATATGAACACACATACGAACACGTACACACATATGAACACACATACGAACACGTACACACATATGAACACGCATACGAACACACATACGAACACGAACACGCATACGAACACGCATACGAACACGCACACACATATGAACACACATACGAACACGTACACACATATGAACACGCATACGAACACGCATACGAACACGTACACACATATGAACACACATACGAACACGTACACACATATGAACACGCATACGAACACGTACA
Source organism: Rhinichthys klamathensis goyatoka (assembly GCF_029890125.1). NCBI lineage: Eukaryota > Metazoa > Chordata > Actinopteri > Cypriniformes > Leuciscidae > Rhinichthys > Rhinichthys klamathensis. The sequence goes on along the minus strand of NW_026606590.1, from coordinate 1,150,748 downwards.
CACATATGAACACACATACGAACACGTACAGACATATGAACACACATACGAACACGTACACACATAAGAACACGCATACGAACAAGCACACACATAAGAACACGCATACGAACAAGCACACACATAAGAACACGCATACGAACACGTACACACATATGAACACACATACGAACACGTACACACAAATGAACACACATACGAACACGTACACACATATGAACACGCATACGAACACACATACGAACACGTACACACATAAGAACACGCATACGAACAAGCACACACATAAGAACACACATACGAACACGTACACACATATGAACACACATACGAACACGTACACACATAAGAACACGCATACGAACACGTACACACATAAGAACACGCATACGAACAAGCACACACATAAGAACACGCATACGAACACGTACACACATATGAACACACATACGAACACGTACACACATATGAACACGCATACGAACACACATACGAACACGTACACACATATGAACACGCATACGAACACACATACGAACACGCACACACATATGAACACGCATACGAACACGTACACACATATGAACACACATACGAACACGTACACACATGAACACACATACGAACACGTACACACATATGAACATGCATACGAACACGTACACACATATGAACACACATACGAACACGTACACACATATGAACACGCATACGAACACGTACACACATATGAACACGCACACGAACACGTACACACATATGAACACACATACGAACACGTACACACATATGAACACACATACGAACACGTACACACATATGAACACGCATATGAACACGCACACACATATGAACACACATACGAACATGTACACACATATGAACACACATACGAACACGTACACACATATGAACACGCATACGAACACGTACACACATATGAACACACATACGAACACGTACACACATATGAACACGCATACGAACACGTACACACATATGAACACACATACGAACACGTACACACATATGAACACACATACGAACACGTACACACATATGAACACACATACGAACACGTACACACATATGAACACACATACGAACACGTACACACATATGAACACGCATACGAACACGTACACACATATGAACACACACACGAACACGTACACACATATGAACACACATACGAACACGTACACACATATGAACACACACACGAACACGTACACACATATGAACACACATACGAACACGTACACACATATGAACACACATACGAACACGTACACACATATGAACACGCATATAAACACGCACACACATATGAACACACATACGAACATGTACACACATATGAACACACATACGAACACGTACACACATATGAACACGCATACGAACACGTACACACATATGAACACACATACGAACACGTACACACATATGAACACGCATACGAACACGTACACACATATGAACACACATACGAACACGTACACACATATGAACACGCATACGAACACGTACACACATATGAACACACATACGAACACGTACACACCAGGGATGGAAATTAACTTTTTTGTCCACCGGCCACTGTGGCTGGTGGATTTCAAAATCTACCAGCCACTCAATGTTTTTACCAGCCACTTTCTTGTTTTTAACCGACAATGTGTAACTGCATGTGAAAATTAATACTACAAGAATACTTAAGCAGTTTATTTAATCTCAAGTCTCAATGAAATACTGACATTTTCTCTTTCTCTCACCCTCGGCCTCATCCACCTAATCTGTCATTTATTTTTGTTTTGATGATAATTTGAGCCAGCCTCCAAAAGTAATTAACCTGTCCTGTGATTTTTTTTTTCTCTCACACAACACTCTCCAGACACGGATTTATGAGCTATAGTATGTTGGTTGCCTTTACATTAGAATAATATTTAATATAATCTAGATATGAAATGGAATAAATAGCATTCAATACAAAATGAATATGTCTCATATATTGAAATCAAGTTTTATGTGATAAAATATTTGCTTTGTTGTGCATTAGAACCACATCAGGCATTTAGTACAACATAATTTATTGAAGCATCCAGATACTTCACCACGTGACAGCAGCTAGGCTCCTGATTGGTTAACGCGGCGCGAATTGACGCCAAAGTTCAAATTTTTCAACTCGGGCGGCAGACGCGAATTCGCGTCAAAGGCGTGAATGCACAAAAGCACTCAATAAAATCATGCGCGCGGAACGCGTCAGACGCACGAACTTGCCGCGCGAATGAGGCGTATTCGCATCTACCACGGCGCGCTCTACACCTCATTCGCGCCGTAGGAATTTTTTACGCGGGTAACGCGTCTTTGCATTGACTTAACAATGAAATCACTCGCGCCAGACGCTCTATTCTCGTCTGGTGTGAACGCACCATGATGTTTTCTCTGCAGACCTCTATGCCTGCGATGTAACGCCACATTTTTGTTTGAAGGTGTGCCTCCTCTAAAAGTGTCCGCCGTCCGGGTGAAACAGTACGCTATTTTTATTTACCCGCCACGGTGGCCGGTAGGTGAAGCGAGTTTACCCACCACAACACAAAATCACCCGCATTTGGCTGGTGGCGGGTGCTAATTTCCATCCCTGGTACACACATAAGAACACGCATACGAACAAGCACACACATATGAACACACATACGAACACGTACACACATAAGAACACACATACGAACAAGCACACACATATGAACACACATACGAACACGTACACACATAAGAACACACATACGAACAAGCACACACATATGAACACACGTACGAACACGTACACACATAAGAACACACATACGAACAAGCACACACATATGAACACACATACGAACACGCACACACATATGAACACACATACGAACACGTACACACATATGAACACGCATACGAACACGTACACACATAAGAACACACATACGAACACGTACACACATATGAACACACATACGAACACGTACACACATATGATCACGCATACGAACACGTACACACATATGAACACACATACGAACAAGCACACACATATGAACACACATACGAACACGTACACACATATGATCACGCATACGAACACGTACACACATATGAAAACACATACGAACACGTACACACATAAGAACACGCATACGAACAAGCACACACATATGAACACACATACGAACACGTACACACATAAGAACACACATACGAACAAGCACACACATATGAACACACATACGAACACGTACACACATATGAAGACACATACGAACACGTACACACATACGAACACGTACACACATATGAAGACACATACGAACACGTACACACATATGAACACACATACGAACACGTACACACATATGATCACGCATACGAACACGTACACACATATGAAAACACATATGAACACGTACACACATAAGAACACGCATACGAACACGCACACACATATGAATACGCATACGAACACACACACACAGATGAACACGCATACAAACACGCATACGAACAGATGATCAGATGATCAAAACTACAAAAAGTCCCATAGTAGAATAAGACTTATAATGTATTTAAGCTGTCTATCACTAGCAAAGCTGAACGAATACCCTATGGAAACATGCTAAAACATGCTAATCATGCTTGCAAAATGCTAATTCAGGCTATAAACGTGCTAATTCGGCTGGCAATAGGCTAGCAATGTGCTAAATCATGCTAGCAATGTGTTAAATATGTTGATAGCAACGATAGCAACTAATTAATTGCAATGTGTTAAAACATGCTAAAATGGGCCAATTCAAGCTAACAACAAATTAAATCATGTTAACAACATGTTAAATCATGCTGACAACATATTAACAACATGTTAAATCATGCTGACAACATGCTAATCATGATAGCAAACATGTTAAATAATGTAAGAAACATGATAGCAACGTGCTAATTCATAGTATCAATCTGTTAAAAATGCTATAAATGTGCCAATTTAAGCGCAACATATTAAATCATGTTAGCAACATATTAGCAATATGGTAATCATGTTAATGACATTTTAAAACATGTTAGCAACATACTAATCATGCTAATAACATGCTAATCATGCAAGTAACATGTTAAATTATGTTAGAAACATGTTAGCAAAGTGTTAATTCATTCTAGAAATGTGCCAATTCAAGCTAGCAACATATTAAATTATGTTAGCAACATGCTAATCATGTTAACAACATGTTAAAACATGCTAATCTTTTTTTTTTTTTGTACTTTCTCTGAATAAAACCTTCAAAGGTATTTTAAACATTCAGACCTGGTTTTGCCAAGCCAACATCGATGTTTGTCATCAAACTTTACTCATCTAGTTTTATTTATTTTTAAAATACTTTTAAAAGTCATCTAAAAATCTAGTTATGTTTCTCCAGATCATCATATGTGGAATATTTCTCACATTAAACCAGTAAATCACAATTATGAGGATGGTGTTTGTGATGCTACACCAATAAACCCAGATTTATTTTCTCATAGCCACAGAACTATATTTCTACAAATAAAAATGCAGATACAGTTTCATGGTTGGTAATAAATATTTTTGACTGGTAACTTTCAATAATTGAGCTGTTGATTGTATTGTTTAGCAAAATATTTACAATCGTTGGACTTTTGTTGTTGCAGATGTAAAAACCTGAAGCATGTTTTTTGTCTTATATCGTACATTTGACTGATCTTAAATAGCTCTCATATAAAAATATGAGTCTTTTAAAGTGAAAAAAGTACTGTCACCTTTATTTACACAGCGCTTTATACAGTATTGTTTCAAAGCAGATTTTTTACTGCAAATAAGTGGCGATTCTTCTCAGTACAAAATATATATATATATATATATATATATATATATATATATATATATGCCATATATATATATATATATATATATATATATATGCCATATATATATATATGTTCTTCCTCAGTGTTTCTGTCTTGTTTTCCAACACAAACATCTAAACATCCTTAAACCAAGACACATTTACTGGAGAAGAAGCAAAATGGCTGAAGATATTAAGTTAAAAATGCATCAAAATGAAGCGAGTTTGTGCTGAAAATAAGAACAAATATTTGTCAATGGATTCAGAAAAATAATCTTTGAATTTAGATCAGTTTTCCGACCTCATGACAGATATTTCTTCTGATTTTCAGCACAAACTCACTTCATTTTGATGCATTTTTAACTTAATATCTTCAGCCATTTTGCTTCTTCTCCAGTGAATGTGTTTTGATTTAAGAATCTTGATATTTTGCTGGAAAACGAGAAACACTTGAGGAAGAACATCGCTTTTTTGCAGCGTATAATCAGTCTCAGAAATGAAACGTTGTTTGACTGCAAAGTTGCACTTGTTTACGAGAACCGAAGTCCGTACAGATTCACGTTCATGAATAATGGACCAGGAAAGCTTCCAATTATGAGCGTGGCTTCCATATTCTTTTATGAAGTGCATCTGACAGTTATATCATGGCAGCGTGTTATAAAAGCCTGCGGTTTGAGATGGAGAGGATCCATCGATTGTGTTTCGCTGAATGCATAATTGCAGACGAGGGAATTGGGTTTGTGTGCTGGTTTTAATACGTCTCATTCTAAGCTGAATCCTTCCTTGGTAAAAGCAGCTTTCATCTGAAAACTGATTCCAGCGCAGTATCCGAGTCGGATCCGAAACGGACACTTCATCTCACGCCTGCAAGGGTGAGGGTTTCAGCATCCGCTCCTGATAGGTGCGATCATCCATCAAGTGTGTGTGTTTGAGCGCAGCGGGGGGGGAAAGATGAAACCTGCTCTCCTTTTTCTGACCACAGGCTGTTTTTACATGGACACTGTGAGGATAAAATTAATGATTTAGTTGGCTTTTTCACCCTTAAACCATCTGAGTTTCTTCCATCACTGCTGTTTACTCACAGTATATATTTACAGTAACACTGTAAATTACTGTGATTTTACTCAGTTTTTCTGTACATTCCTGGAAACGTCCACATGATGTTTCCCCCGTTTTGTTGTTGCCATCCGAGGCTCCGCCCTCATCTGGAAAAGGGGGCGGAACCAGGAACTCATTTGTATTTAAAGATACACACACGAAAACGACGTGTTTTTTACTGTAAACATAAGTTAAATCCGTAAAACTTAAAACATTGCTACACTATTTTTTAAGGTAAAATTCTGGAAAGCACTTGTTTTTTACAGTGCAGTGTTTAGTGACTTTAAGTTAATGAGTGAGGTTATTTTAGATAGACACATGGCGATGACACATGGTTGCCTTTTTTTACCATATGAGTTTCATAGTCTCATCTATGATTTCATCAAACAGCCGCTGAATCTTCCATCAGTGATGTTTGCTCATAGATCAACACTGTATTATTACTCGTTTTTTCTGTAGATTTCTGGAAACGGCCCCTGATGTTTCCCCGGTTTTGTTGTTGCCATTCGAGGCTCCGCCCTCTTCTGGAAAAGGGGGCGGGACCAGCAGCTCATTTGCATTTAAAGATACACACACACACGAAACAGTGTTTTTAACTGTAAACATAAGTTCAATCCGCAAAACCTAAAACATTGCTACACTATTTTTCTATGGTAAAATTCTGGAAAGCACAGCTGACGATTTTTGTACCATAAATTGCACCGATTTTTTTAAATTATTTTTTAAGTGACTTTAAGATAATGAGTAAATGTTTTCTGCTGATGTGCATCTTCTGTAGTGTGTAGTTTATTTATTCATAAACATGAATTGGGCCCTGGGAGCAAACCGGGATAAATATGTAAATTTGTGCACTGGCTTAAGAATATGATGAATTTCAAACAAACTATCATCAACCTTTTGCTACAGTGTGGCTGTTTTGATGCCATGCAATGCAAAGCAGATTTGAGTGTTTTTATTCGCCCGGTTTGGTGGTCATGTACTGGATGTGATTGCGTTGTTGTGTTAAGTAGCTCAAAGGTTTTGAGTTGGTGATATTATGGTGAAGTTTATGAAAGGAGTCTCTTTTGCTCACCAAGGCTGCATTTATATGATCAAAAATACTGTAAAAATAGTGAAATATTATTCCAATGTAAATCAGCAGTTTTCTATGTGAATATACAGTAAAGTGTAATTTATTCCTGTGATCAAAGCTGTATTTTCAGCATCATTACTCCAGTCTTCAGTGTCACATGATCCTTCAGAAATCACTCTAATATGAGGATCTGATGCTCAAGAAACATTTATGATTATTATCAGTGGTGAAAAGTTCAGATTCCTGTGGGAAACGTGATACATTTTAATTTTCAGGATTCTTTGATGAATAGAAAGTTCAAAAGAACAGCATTAGTAGTAATAGAATCTTGTGTAACATTATACATTTCCTTTTTGACACTTTTGATCAATTTAATGTGTCCTTGATGAATACAAGTATTAATTTCTACGTAATATAAGTATATGGAGGACCAAAACTTTTAGTTTAATCCATGTTAAAGGTATAAAAACCTCCCAGATGATGTGAAAGAAGCCGCACAAGGCTTTAATACGCATGTGGAGGGAAAGAATCGAGCGTTTCTCTTCACTCTATCTCTCCGTTAGATGCCATCACAACAGTGACAGCGCTGACTGTGAGTTTAATCAAACGAACAGCGATCTCCTGCTGTAATCTATAGGCGTCATTATAGAAAAAACACCCATCAGGCCTATCAAGCTGTCGGTTACAGCGCTGGAATTAAATTCACCCCGACCGGCCGACACTAATCAGGGTCCTGACTGGATTACACGCGACACCGGAGACCCGGCTGACATTTGTGCGCCTGTTTTCTGTGTAAAAATAGTAGGAAAAATCAGCTAGCTTCCATTATAGGTTGAAAAAAAAGCCCAAATATTAAATGCCATGGATGAATATTTATGGAGTAATCCACTATTTTTTGTAGAGGGGGTCAAAATGAACATTTTCATTTAGAGCCAAATTACAGGAGGGGAATATTACTTTAGAAAGATGTCAGTTTCATTATTTCATTATTTTCACATAGATATGTAGCTTAGTTAGTGAAATCTGCTGACTTACACAATGCTTGTTGCATTATATGCCAATTGTGACAGTTCAAAAATGTGAAAAAGCACCTTTTTTTAAAGTTTGCATGGCTGTAACTTAAGAAGGATTAATAATATCTCAACATCCTTTTAGATTTTGGTTCTTAACAAACATTTCTCTTGGTATCCCCAATTTTAATGCCCAATATGGTTCAATCCCAGAGATATGAGGATCTCAATGCGGCTCCATGAGTAAATTGTTCACATTTTCAGTGGTCAAAAACCAAACGTGAGTCACTTTCCGACCACTGCTACTTTTTGTCTTTTAAAGAGGAAAGTCTAAAGAACAAATAATGTCCAAACTAGAAATATATCTTGTTTCCCTCTAGAACGTTCCTGTCTAAGGTGACAAATATATTCGTTTTCCAAAGTTTCCACGCCTGTAACTCAAGAAGAATTAAAGATATCTTAATATCCTTTTAGATTCTGGTTCTCAACAAACTGTTCTCTTGGCATCGCTATTTTTAAGGCCCTATATGATTCAATCCCAGAGATATGAGGATCTCAATCTGACTCCATGAGCAAATTGTTGAATTTTACCCATTTTCAGTGGCCAAAAACCAAATATGGGTGACTGCAAACAGCTGATCCTTTTTTATTTTAAAGAGGAAAAACTGAAGAACAAATAATGTTTAAATGCATCTCGTTCTCCTTCTTCTACCTGAGAGCCAAACATGTTCTTTTCCCAAAGTTTGCATGGCTATAACTCAAGAAGTATTAAAGATATCTTAATATCCTTTTAGATTCTGTTTTTCAACAAACTTTTCTCCATTTTTAAGGCCTAATATGATTCAATCACAGAGATATGAGGGTCTAAATGTGGCTCTATGAGTAAATTGTTGAATTTTACCCATTTTCAGTGGTCAAAAACCACATTTGGCTGACTTTGAATACAGCTGCTAATTATATATTTAAACATGAATGTCTCTATTATTAATTATGCACAATAGCAATACTGGAAAAACAATTTTAAACAGTAAATTTTAGACCTCAAAACAGTCGCAGTGAAGAAGATATAACTCTCAAATCTAGTTGCATAATTCAAACAAACCTTCATTCCAACTGAAACAAAAATGGCAGACACGCTGTGAATTGGTGGCACATCGGTGTAATGAATCAGTGTATTTATTTAAAACAATCTGCTCTGCCAAAACGCCCCGACTCAATCGCTTCATTGTGTGCGTGTAGCCGTCTCCGTGGAGGTAATTGCTCCGACCTGCGTTGCGATAATGGATCCTGGATGAAGTATTGACCGCCTCTAGATTTTGATTAAGGGCCTGCGGTGCAGAACATGTCTTAATGAAAGTGAGGAATCAGCATTCAAGGTGGCGGCGTCCACTCGCTGATTACGTTCGGGCCTTCGGCGAGCGAGAGGACACACTAAAATCTGCTCTGTATTTCTTAATGGTATAAGTCGAGGATGTTATTAGTGTCGTTACGGGACGAAAAGGTCAGCTGTAATCAGTTTGGATTCAGATCCATGATAGCTGGTCAAACTCGCTGGAGTTCATGATGAAAATATTGCACTTCACACTAAGGAACTCAGCCGGTTATGCAAATGCATGTCTTTAAAGTATTAATAGCAAGAATTAGCAAGTAAAATGATGTACTATAAGTGTCATTTGGATTTCACGCACGAGAACGTTTCCGTGAGAAACCAGTAAATCTGTCCAATTCTGCGCTGTGTTAAACACCCATCTCACAGAAGAATCACGCGTACAATCTCTTTATTATCTTAATCATTTCTCCTAGACAGATATGGGGGAAGCTCGGCTCCTCTACAGATGTCAGCGGCGTTTCTCATCAGACTCTCCTCATGCTCCTCGTCTGCCGTGATCTCCACACGAGTGCCGCAGATCTACTCTCTATTGTTTGACTATTGACTCATCTGTGTCTTTTGTCCTCTCTAGGGGTTTCAGGAGAACCATGAAGCATATCTCTAAATCAAAAATTCCTCTCAGATATTTCCAGTAACCTTCCTCTCTCTCTGTACATATATATCTGTCTATATGACTGAGGTGCCCTTGAGAAAATTCATTCATGATATTTTAAAGGGGAACTTTGCAATTATTTCAACTTAATAAAACCGTGTAGAAATTATTTGGATGGTTAAATAACCTGTTCCGGTGAGAATGGAGCCAGGCGGAAAACCAACATGGGGACTAATGTACCGGTCATTTGGAAATAGGAAGCGAGAACGAGCGAGAAACACTAACTGCTTTACGGCAATTCGACATAAACACACACGTGACACGCCTCCCTCAATACCGGTTAGTATTACCAGAGCCCGTCTACAGCCTGGCCACTCCCTATTAAGTCCTATTGTACCGAATTGTGGTTGTAGTTCCTCCAGAGTTCCACTGGGGGCGATCGCCGAGTGCGTGAGTGAATGCGAGTCTATGGAGCTAGACGGCTAAATGTGTCTCTCTCACCCGATTGCCGTTGAGAAATCTCAGATTTGATTGTAGGTTTTGCAAGTTCAACATGGGTTATAGGTCGAAAGTTGAATGAACGAGTGCTTATGTCCTTTTGATTTCTTCCAGGTTGAGTTGTTGTTGCCCATAACACGCTAGCATTCTGCTAATGGACGCTGGTTGGTCAGTGAAGGACTGATTACGGCCGGAGACACCGCTTGATGGCTTCGTGGCATCCGGACCAGAATGTTAAGAACTTTAGTTTTACAGAAACTCTTCTAGCTCGTGTGTTTACCTGTGAGAGAACAGAAAGTGCAGAGCGCGAACGCACCGAATTGACTGAAGGATTGCCGTAAAGCAGTATCTCTGGTCGTACGATGTGTGTGACGTCATTGGCATTTTAAAAGACTTTTTAAAGCAAATAAGTGACTCTAAAAAATCTAACACCCAGTAATGTGTAATTTCTTTGCATTTCGTTTCGAATACAACATTCAAATTACTAGACAAAATGATATCCTGAGAAAAGTGTATTTTGAGGGGCATATCTCCATAGACCTCCATTCATTCTGCACTCGTCCTGTGAGCGCCCCCATGTGGAGCCGGAGTGGAACTGCAGCCAGTTCAGGAGCCGGACGTTTACTGAGAGTGGGAGTTCTCCACTTATTACACACTCTCTGGTCAAGCTCATTCACGGCATCAAGTTATGCTTTTGTTTTGAATAAGCGACCTCTAGTGGCGAAACTTACACACTGTGCCTTTAACCTCATTCAACACATTCTCTGGTATTACCCACCTCGGTAGACACAGCTCCACACGATACAGTTGTCCGGCTCCGATAATAACACATGCACATGAGCGGCGCTAGAACGGCGGAGGAGGGCGCCGCAACGCAAGTGAGTGTTTTTACGACAGCGTTGTGAAATATACGCCCACAGCTGTAGGGGGCGCCGCTCGCTGAGAACACATGCCACTACAACAGTGAAAATCAGCGAAGAAATGGCTAGAGTTGCCAAGTTCCCCTTAAAGAGATTTAGGATAATACATACACACATATATGCCATAAATTGAGGAGATTTTTATTAATTCAACCGATATTTGTTTATATACATTATGTATGTGTATATATATATATATATGTGTGTGTGTGTGTGTACATGTATACACACACACGCACACACACACACACACACATACACACACTCACTCACTCACTCACTCACACACACACACTCTCTCACAGACTCTCTCACACACACACACACACACACACACAATCACTCACTCACACACACACACACACACACACACACTCAGTCACATACATACACTCACTCACTCACTCACTCACTCACTCACTCACTCACTCACTCACTCACTCACACACACACAGACACACACACACACACACACACACTCAGTCACATACACACACTCAGTCTCATACACACACAGACACACACGCACACACACAGAGACTCAGTCACATACACACAGACACACACACATACACACACACACACTCAGTCTCACACAGACACACACACACACACACACACACACACACACACACACACACACACACACACACACACACACACACACACACACACACACACACACACACACACTCAGTCACATACACACACACTCAGTCTCATACACACAGACACAGACACACACACACACACACACACACACTCAGTCACATACTCACACAAACACACACACACTCGTGTGCACAGAAAGCCGTTTCGGACAGCTCTTAAAAGGACAAAACACACAATTAAGCCAAAATGTCAGTTTCGTCAATTATCCTCGCAAGCAGTCTTAAATGAGTTAAACAAAGTCTTAAATGAACATAAAGAGTTGTGAGAAAATGGGATGCATGTGAGATCCGTGTGTGTGTGTGTGTGGAGGACACACGGCCGGTGTGTGTGTGTGGAGGACACACGGCCGGTGTGTGTTTGTGGAGGACACACGGCTGGTGTGTGTTTGGGGAGGACACACGGCCGGTGTGTGTTTGTGGAGGACACACGGCCGGTGTGTGTTTGGGGAGGACACACGGCCGGTGTGTGTTTGTGGAGGACACACGGCTGGTGTGTGTTTGGGGAGGACACACGGCCGGTGTGTGTTTGTGGAGGACACACGGCCGGTGTGTGTTTGGGGAGGACACACGGCCGGTGTGTGTTTGGGGAGGACACACGGCCGGTGTGTGTTTGTGGAGGACACACGGCCGGTGTGTGTTTGTGGAGGACACACGGCTGGTGTGTGTTTGGGGAGGACACACGGCCGGTGTGTGTTTGGGGAGGACACACGGCCGGTGTGTGTTTGTGGAGGACACACGGCCGGTGTGTGTTTGGGGAGGACACACGGCCGGTGTGTGTTTGTGGAGGACACACGGCCGGTGTGTGTTTGTGGAGGACACACGGCCGGTGTGTGTTTGGGGAGGACACACGGCCGGTGTGTGTTTGTGGAGGACACACGGCCGGTGTGTGTTTGTGGAGGACACACGGCCGGTGTGTGTTTGTGGAGGACACACGGCCGGTGTGTGTTTGGGGAGGACACACGGCCGGTGTGTGTTTGGGGAGGACACACGGCCGGTGTGTGTTTGTGGAGGACACACGGCCGGTGTGTGTTTGTGGAGGACACACGGCCGGTGTGTGTTTGGGGAGGACACACGGCCGGTGTGTGTTTGTGGAGGACACACGGCCGGTGTGTGTTTGTGGAGGACACACGGCCGGTGTGTGTTTGTGGAGGACACACGGCCGGTGTGTGTTTGGGGAGGACACACGGCCGGTGTGTGTTTGTGGAGGACACACGGCAGATGTGTGTTTGTGGAGGACACACGGCCGGTGTGTGTTTGTGGAGGACACACGGCCGGTGTGTGTTTGGGGAGGACACACGGCCGGTGTGTGTTTGGGGAGGACACACGGCTGGTGTGTGTTTGGGGAGGACACACGGCTGGTGTGTGTTTGGGGAGGACACACGGCTGGTGTGTGTTTGGGGAGGACACACGGCCGGTGTGTGTTTGTGGAGGACACACGGCCGGTGTGTGTTTGGGGAGGACACACGGCCGGTGTGTGTTTGGGGAGGACACACGGCCGGTGTGTGTTTGTGGAGGACACACGGCCGGTGTGTGTTTGTGGAGGACACACGGCCGGTGTGTGTTTGTGGAGGACACACGGCCGGTGTGTGTTTGGGGAGGACACCAGGCTGGTGTGTGTTTGTGGAGGACACACGGCCGGTGTGTGTTTGTGGAGGACACACGGCCGGTGTGTGTTTGTGGAGGACACACGGCCGGTGTGTGTTTGTGGAGGACACACGGCCGGTGTGTGTTTGGGGAGGACACACGGCCGGTGTGTGTTTGGGGAGGACACACGGCCGGTGTGTGTTTGTGGAGGACACACGGCCGGTGTGTGTTTGGGGAGGACACACGGCCGGTGTGTGTTTGTGGAGGACACACGGCTGGTGTGTGTTTGGGGAGGACACACGGCCGGTGTGTGTTTGTGGAGGACACACGGCCGGTGTGTGTTTGTGGAGGACACACGGCCGGTGTGTGTTTGGGGAGGACACACGGCCGGTGTGTGTTTGTGGAGGACACACGGCCGGTGTGTGTTTGGGGAGGACACACGGCCGGTGTGTGTTTGTGGAGGACACACGGCCGGTGTGTGTTTGGGGAGGACACACGGCCGGTGTGTGTTTGGGGAGGACACACGGCCGGTGTGTGTTTGGGGAGGACACACGGCCGGTGTGTGTTTGGGGAGGACACACGGCCGGTGTGTGTTTGTGGAGGACACACGGCCGGTGTGTGTTTGGGGAGGACACACGGCCGGTGTGTGTTTGTGGAGGACACACGGCCGGTGTGTGTTTGTGGAGGACACACGGCCGGTGTGTGTTTGGGGAGGACACACGGCCGGTGTGTGTTTGGGGAGGACACACGGCCGGTGTGTGTTTGTGGAGGACACACGGCCGGTGTGTGTTTGTGGAGGACACACGGCCGGTGTGTGTTTGGGGAGGACACACGGCCGGTGTGTGTTTGTGGAGGACACACGGCCGGTGTGTGTTTGTGGAGGACACACGGCCGGTGTGTGTTTGTGGAGGACACACGGCCGGTGTGTGTTTGTGGAGGACACACGGCCGGTGTGTGTTTGTGGAGGACACACGGCTGGTGTGTGTGTGTGGAGGACACACGGCTGGTGTGTGTGTGTGGAGGACACACGGCTGGTGTGTGTTCAGCGTCCCCCGTGTGAAGGATCGCTCTGTCTGCTCATTGATCAACAGCGTCAGTCTGTCCTCCAGAGGAACGAGAGTGAATCCGGCCGCTCCGGAGATGATTCTCCTCTCGGAAGAGCCGATGAAAGCGCTGAGTGATGTCGTCAGGCGCAGTGTTTCACTCTCTGTGACAGCGGAGGAAATCTTTATCGAGCAGATTCACAAGCATACAGAACTGGCGCTGTGCTGAAACTATGTGTAAATTCAACCCATGTGTAAGTAGGGATGCAGCGATTACCGCTTTAAAACGTCACGGTTAATTAATCGTAAAGACTACACCGAGTGTTCTGCATGGAACAGAACTTTTGCACCTAACACAAAACGAAAACAAAGTTACACCGGCGGTGCACCAGCTTAAAGTGTCGTGCTCGTCAACCACTATGGCAGAGGGACTAAGCAGCGACGCTCTATTTCCACCGAAAAAAACACCTTAAGGGCCTGTTCACAGATCGCGTCTTTTGCGGGCTCAAGTTCGTTATTTCAAATGTAGGCGCACGGTAGGCGCGCTCATAATGGAAGCGACGCGCTCGTTTTTTCCAAGCGCGCCCGCGCTGCATCGAGATAAAAACATCTCAACTTTTCAGAATGCCGCAAGCGCACCGTGGGTCAAGTGACAAGAACTAACAGAGCAACGACAGACGCCTCCGGAGCGCAACCGCCCTAGCGCTTTGGAAAAAGGAGAACGCGGCGTGCAACTTTCAGCTTCCAGTGCAACGTAAAAAAAACAACAACAAAAAAACAGCGGAATGTTTTGGTTACGCAAGTCTGTGGAAAACCGAATGTGACGTGCTCTCAAGAGTTTCAGTCAGTGAACATTTAACTTAATATCCTATTGCTTTCTCCTGTCTGTGTTGAGTAAATGTTAGGCTTTGTAGTTTTAATATGCCCGGTGTAAAACACTAACATAAGATCAGGGCCGTGTAGACTTCTAGGACTACCAATTAACTGCATTTCAGTTATTAATAACACTGCATGAGAGATGTTCTCAGTTTCTTTCTATAATTTTTACTCAAACTTCCGATTATAATTGAAGATTATTTTCTAAAGGCACATGTAAAATTTGGATTAATAATTAAAAAAGAGTATTAAAATAAGTACAATAATTTTGGTGGATAACATTTGGACTATATTTGTTTTCTTTTAAAAGAAATACATAGGCCTAATATTTAGCTTGCATTTAATTCAATAGAGCCAAATACTTTGTTTATTCTTATTTTCATTGGGATTTATTAGTATTATTTTAGTTTTTATGTCAAATACCAACAAGATATTGTTTTCAAGTTTTCTACCTCAGGTTGAAAATAAATTTAGAACAAACTAAACACTTAATAGTTTTGTGATCTATTTCAATCAAAGAGCCCTGCAGCCTTTGACTTAATTTGTTATTTTTAAAAGAAAAATGCTGGTGTACAAAGCACTTCTCTTTAATTCCAAAGGAAGAGATTGATTATTGTTTGTCATTTTATAATTTTGTACTGTGTTGTGGCAGCAATAAATAACACATTCAAATCTAGTGTTGAGTGTTCATGTGATATTATACATAAGTAGTGTTGTGAAATTAATTGATGCATAATAATCGTGATAATCGTTAAATCGTGATTATTTCTCAGACAATAATCGTACTTACAAAATCTGTAATCGTTGCATCCCTATGTGTAAGTTCATAAGTCGACAGCATTGCTGAGTATTTCCTCCTTAAAACTGCAGTGAACCAAAGACAGTCTCAAAAACACGGTTTGAAATCGCTGGTGTTTCTGACGTCACAAACGACCTTGTAACCAATCAGATCAACGTGTGATCGTCAACCAGTGGATCTCTGAGCTGAGGGAGTGAGTGGAGGCGGGGCTCATTTGCATATTCATACAACCGCGCATACTAAATGAGACAAGGGTGTCGAGTTACATTCAAGATATTTTAAGGCATGAAGAAAGGTCCAAAATGTCCTTTTGGTGATCAAAGATGAGTTTTAACGGATACAATTATTGACTATAAGCTTTCGACTGATACCGAATTTACGATGTTTGCTAAAATATGCCATGGAAAAAAGTGACACACACTTATCAGAAACAAATATTTACATAGGTTTTAGTGGCAGAAAAGCTTCTGCTTCATCCGGCTCCTTTCCGGACATATTGAAATTTTTGTTATAATACTATATAGATATTGTTTTTTTCTTTCGGTATGTTGCAACATATTGTATTTTTACATTTTATGTCATATTTCGGTCTTTTGTTGTCCGAAATAAAAAGTGAATGCGAAGTGAGATGTATTGAGACGCTGTGTGTGTCGTCAGATCTGGACGAGCCGGTGGTGACGGTGCATCAGAGCATCGGGGAGGCGAAGGAGCAGTTCTACTACGAGCGGACGGTGTTCCTGCGCTGCGTGGCCAACTCCAACCCGCCCATCCGCTACAGCTGGAACCGCGGACGAGACGTGCTCTCGCAGGGCTCCGATAAAGGCGTGGAGATCTACGAGCCCTTCTTCACCCAGGTAAGAATGTAACCCTCGCTGAAAGCAATACTGTTGTTCTCCAGTGCAAGCTGAACATGATTAAAGCGTTAGTTCACCCAAAAATGAAAATGATGTCATTAATGACTCTCCCTCGTGTCGCTCCAAGCCCGTAAGACCTCCATTCATCTTCAGAACACAGTTTAAGATATTTTAGATTTTTTTTTAGAGCTTTCTGTCCCTCCATTATAAATGTCATTAATGACATCATTTTCATTTTTGGGTGAACTAACCCTTTAAATCAAGATCCTTTTACTGGAGAAGCAACATGAGTGAAGATAGTAAGCGTTGAAGAAATGTATCAAAATGAAGTGAGTTTGGTCATAAAATTAATGTTAATTCAAAGGGAAAACACGATTCTAAACTGGAAACTAGATTATTATTATTATTATTTTTTTATTTTTATTGTACCATTCTGCTCACTTAATAATGTTGGGTTAAAAATAACCCAACGAGTAACCCAACTATGGGGTGGTATAGCCCTTGCTGAAAGCAATACTGTTGTTTTTCAGTGCAAGCTTGTGAACATGCTTAAAGGTGCCCTATGTAAAAATTGAGGTAAAATTTTCCAAAAAATGAGCTACACGCATCAAAAGAATGAGAAGAAATAAGTGCAATGATGTCATTAAAAAATTGACAAGTTATAGTGCTGCCGAGATATAAACCTAAATTAGCATGCTAAATTACTAGCGCCGGCCCGACTGGTGTCGTAATACCAGTTTCGGCCATGGGAGGCGGTATGCGGGCAACATACATAACCACCAGCCACACTGCAGTACACGAATAACTCGCACGGCTTGTGGGCGTACTTGAACCTGATGTCAATCCTGTCTATATGAGACCGGCCTTTATAATTTAGTGTTGAGATGTTGTTCATTGAGTCTCTAATCTCTAAAAAAATCTCCAAATGAACTGCGGCCTTACTATCGTGTCAATTGATTTGATTAAAATGCGCGAGGGAGAGAGAGAGCAGGAGGACTGCGCTCGTGTTGTTGAAGACGTGAGAGTGCGCGCGCGCGGCCGGGGCGCTCTCTCTCTCTCTCTCTCTCTCTCTCTCTCTCTCTCTCTCTCTCTCTCTCTCTCTCTCTCTCTCTCTCTCTCTCTCTCTCTCTCTCTCTCTCTCTCTCTCTCTCTCTGCTCGTTATAAGCCCTGTCAAGCGCAGCAGTCATTATATTCTACATCACTCACCGATCAAAATAGGCTTTGGCGGGACAAAGCGGACGATTTGACGGTTTTAGAAGATTAACAACCCGAAACTAAAAAACAGACTAGAGTAGGCCAACTTTCTGGAGGTATACTGCCCCCATCTGGTATGGAATATGTGGAGTATGAATTTATTTTTTGGCAGACATTCCACATGGCACCTTTAAATCAAGATGCATTTACTGGAGAAGCAAAATGAGTGAAGATATTAAGCCTTGAAAAAAATCTGAGTTTTTGTTTAAAACAAGAACATCTGCCAACGGGGTCAGAACATGTTCATTTAAAGGGAAAACAAGATTCTGACCTGGAAACTTGAAAACAGGAAAATAAATATGGACGGAGAATATAATTTTCTTGCTTGGTAATATATCTGCTAAATTAATTCATGTACTACATGATATTCTTTGAAGTGCTTGAATATGGTCATTGCACAGAATCAAAGTAGACTACTGTAATTTAAAAATCTTTATTGGAGTAAGTTTTACAAGAAAATACTGTATTCAGTGTGTTTGTAATTATTTGTGAAATTTACTAGCAATTTCTAGGTGATTTTTTTTTTACTGCATATTAAAGAAATGAATGGTTTTATTCATCAGGGACGCATTAAATTGATCAAAAGTGACAGTAAAGACATTAATAATGTTACAAAAGATTATGTTTCAAATAAACTTTCATCAAAGAATCATGAAAAATTAAACGTATGACGTTTCCACAGAAATATGACTGTTTTCAACACTGATAATAATCATAAATGTTTCTTGAGCATCAGATCCTCATATTAGAGTGATTTCTGGAGGATCATGTGACACTGAAGACTGGAGTAATGATGCTGAAAATTCAGCTTTGATCACAGGAATAAATTACACTTTACTGTATATTCACATAGAAAACAGCTGATTCTAATACTATTTCATAATTGTTGCTGTATTTTTGATCAAATAACCGCAGCTTTGGTGAGCAGAAGACAGTTTAATGACGTTTAGCATCAGTATGTAAAGGAATTATGTTTGTTTAAAGGTGATGCTGGTAATTAGCTCTTCCTTCAACACCTCGTCTGAAGGCTTGCTTTGGCACTAAACGTCATCCCACTGTTTCACACACACTTCAGGCCGGCGTGAGAGTGTGTGTGTCAGTGGAAGCCGTCAGGAGCTCGTGTTGTTTCCGCTGTAGATGTCATGAGAACAGCTATAGTCTCGCTCACTCGTCCTGGCTCTCTGTTCCTCTTTATGTGTCTGTCACGGGATGGGAGAAACTGCAGACACAGTCTCACTCACAACACGTTTTGTTACAGTGAAGAAATCTTTATTTCTTACGGTTCTCTGAATCTTCAAACATCCAGTTTTTTTTTAAATGAACATTCCATTTAGCAAAATGTTACTTTTAAAGGTTCCCTGAACATTCCGAAACATTCCGCTACATTTAAAAAATGTTCAACATCCAAATAAAATGATTCAGAAAAACATTCCATGAATGATGTATAAATAATAGACCAGATAATTCTTCTATTAACATTACTGGAAAGTTTGCTGTTAGCTGGGTTGTTATCTTCTGTTTATTAACTATTCTGTTTATTTTTTATCTGTACATCTTTAAAAACGCCTTTTATTTTTGATAGCACACTTTAGACATTACACTAACTGTGACTACAACTACATGTCAACTAACTCTCATTAGAGTATTATTAGTAGACTGTTAGTTGAGTTGTACTTGCAAAGTTACTCAAAATATCAGAATAATGTGATATTAAGCAAACAGTGTATTCTATTGACTGCCATTCGATGTAGTTGCAAAGTTACTTATAGTAGAATATCTAAAGTGGACTATCAAAATAAAGTGTAACTAAAAAAGGTTCTATTTTTAACTCTATGGTTCTTGATTTAATTTTAAAGAACACTTTATGCCAAAAATGTTCTGAAGACAAATGTCTTAAATAATTGAATGGGTTATTTCATAAAGTATGTTTACGAGCTGTTTAGTTTTCTAATTGCGATTTGAATTAAAACAGAATTAATTAACTGAAACTAAATCCATCAAATTATTCCATTCTGACGAAAGCATATGGAACCTTTTCTTCTTAGAATTGTAAATATATGCGTATTATAATCAAACACATAAACGTCAAAGTTCAATGATAGAGCTCTCCGATAGCAGTTATTCTTCAGCACACGTACACACACACTTCTCCTATTTAGACACATTCATTCTTTCTGTCTCTCTGATCTCGTTTGTGGATTTTTATTCCAATTGGTTTCCCATCAGGATCTTGACAGGCGAGCGGCGAGAACGCTATCAGCCAGACGCAGACGAGGAGGTGACATACACACAGTCCGCGTAATGAAATTACGTTGGGTGAATGATCGTCGGAATATGAAAGCCAGGGAAGCTCTTAGTTGTGAGGACTCTATCTGTGTGATATTATAATCTACAGTGATGAGTGGGACGCCACATCAAAGCCAGCGCTCTGTTTCTCTGGGATGGGAAGATGCTTTACAAGCGTTCAGGACCGACGGGCCTAAAGACCCCCGGCGTTTCGGTGCCGTATGGCGGTGGAGAAACACGATAAGGAGCCGCCGACGCATTTATCGTTTCCGCATATTAAAATTCCAAAGGTAGCCTTTGAAATGAGCGACGCAGTGAATGGATTTGCAGTGGAACGGTAATGAGATACAGATTAATGATGAACTCGCGGCGCTGATGAAAGCTGTCGGCGATGATGCCTTATCATATAATGCTGACGCATGTCCTTCATGCACTGTGTTTTTTGTTTTGTATATTAGGATTCAGTTGCTGGCATTTTTATTTAACAAACCCACTCAAAACACGTGCAGGCCTACATTTACAGTGAGATTTTGCATTGCACAGTTTTAGCATAAACGAATAAACTTAACGTGATGGATATTGGTCAGACAAGGTCAGAAACATTATAATTTGCATCTATTTGATTTAAATAATCATGTTTTTAAAAAGCATTTATTCAAATTGCTTATAATCAGCATAGCTGTGTTCATTGTGAAAATTTTGTCTGTTAAAGAAATGAACATCATTTAAATATGGCTGTGGAACAAGCAATATTCAAATAGTTTAAATGTATTGAAACATGGTTATTATAGATAACTTAAACTGAAACTAAAACCATAAAAATGTTAACTGTGCCTCTTAGGGGTGTAACGATATGCTCACGTCACGATTCGATACATATCACGATATTGAACTCACGATATGATATTACTGCTATACTCCAAGACATATGATAAAACGTTAACAAAAAATGTACTGTTGATTAAAATGCTAAATTTGATATTGCATTATGGGTGTAAATAAATAGGCTTGGATTTGGTGCTGAAAGCCAAAGCACAGGACAATAGAGACCCCAGAATAACAATATTCATGATTCTGAAGCTGAAAATAGAAATATTTTAGACGAATAAGCTTGCACTCTTTCACTGACTAGATGTCTTTAAAATAATGTATACCACTTTTTACTGGTATCATCAGACATTTCGCATTATCAGGACCCACAAATATTCCCCATTGCATTATTCTACATTATATTCAACATTATATATTGTAGTTTAATGTAGTACTGACACTAAAACTCTGAAAACTTGTTTGTTTTTTTCTCACACAGTCATTTTTATTGTGGGTGAACTATCCACAATACATATTGTTGCCTTTTTTTTATTGAAATATATTGTGACACGATATATAATTACACCCCTAGTGCCTCTTATGGATAGCACCACAAAACCACTCTTGCTGCAGCATCTGGATCAGTTGCAAAGGTTTGACAGATGCTGGAAGGAGAGAGCATTACAATAGTCCAGTCTGGAGAGAACAAGAGCTTGAAGAAGGAGTTGTGTAGCTCTGATAGGAAGGGCCTGATCCTCCTAATGTTGTGTACGGCAAATCAGCAGGACCGCGCAGTTCTAGCAATGTGCTCTGTGAAGTTTAACTGATCGTCAATCACAACTCCAAGGTTCCTGGCTGTCCTGGATGGAGTTATGGATGACGAGTCTAGCTGAATGGAGAAGTTGTGATGAAGTGTTGGGTTGGCCGAGACCACAGAACAACAGTTCTGTCTTCACAAGGTTTAGTTGAAGAAATGTCTGTCAGTCAGGCTGAGATGCGAGCAGCTCCCGTCAGATACTCTGTCTGGAATGAGAAGTAGAGTTGTGTGTCATCAGCGAAGCAGTGATGGGAAAAAGCATGTTTCTGATGACAGACACTAGTGATGACATGTAGATGGAGAAGAGAAGCGGCCCCAGCACTGAGCCCTGAGGCACTCCAGTAGCTAGATGATAACAGTGATGGGAAAAACCATGTTTCTGAATGACAGATCCTAGTGAAGACATGTAGATGTAGAAGAGAAGCGGTCCCAGCACTGAGCCCTGAGGCACTCCAGTAGCTAGATGATAACAGTGATGGGATAAACCATGTTTCTGAATGACAGATCCTAGTGAAGACATGTAGATGGAGAAGAGAAGCGGTCCCAGCACTGAGCCCTGAGGCACTCCAGTAGCTAGATGATAACAGTGATGGGATAAACCATGTTTCTGAATGACAGATCCTAGTGATGACATGTAGATGGAGAAGAGAAGCGACCCCAGCACTGAGCCCTGAGGCACTCCAGTAGCTAGATGATAACAGTGATGGGAAAAAACATGTTTCTGATGACAGATCCTAGTGATGACATGTAGATGGAGAAGAGAAGCGACCCCAGCACAGAGCCCTGAGGCACTCCAGTAGCTAGATGATAACAGTGATGGGAAAAACCATGTTTCTGAATGACAGATCCTAGTGAAGACATGTAGATGGAGAAGATAAGCGGTCCCAGCACTGAGCCCTGAGGCACTACAGTAGCTAGATGATGACAGTGGTGGGATAAACCATGTTTCTGAATGACAGATCCTAGTGAAGACATGTAGATGGAGAAGAGAAGCGGTCCCAGCACTGAGCCCTGAGGCACTCCGGTAGCTAGATGATAACAGTGATGGGATAAACCATGTTTCTGAATGACAGATCCTAGTGATGACATGTAGATGTAGAAGAGAAGCGGTCCCAGCACTGAGCCCTGAGGCACTCCAGTAGCTAGATGATAACAGTGATGGGATAAACCATGTTTCTGAATGACAGATCCTAGTGATGACATGTAGATGTAGAAGAGAAGCGGTCCCAGCACTGAGCCCTGAGGCACTCCAGTAGCTAGATGATAACAGTGATGGGATAAACCATGTTTCTGAATGACAGATCCTAGTGAAGACATGTAGATGGAGAAGAGAAGCGGTCCCAGCACTGAGCCCTGAGGCACTCCAGTAGCTAGATGATAACAGTGATGGGATAAACCATGTTTCTGAATGACAGATCCTAGTGATGACATGTAGATGTAGAAGAGAAGCGGCCCCAGCACTGAGCCCTGAGGCACTCCAGTAGCTAGATGCTGGGTCTTAGATACCTCAATAGTTTGAATTAGTTTTTATTTATATATTTTCTGTTTTCATTTTTTTTTTTTTTTAAATGTTAGTAAATTTGTTGAAGCGGTCCCAGCACTGAGCCCTGATGCACTCCAGTAGCTAGATATTGGTCTTAGACACCTCAATAGTTTGAATTAGTTTTTCTTTATATATTTTCTGTTTTCAATTTTGTTTTATTTAAAATTTTAGTAAATTTGTTGTGTGGTTTTGTCATTTTTATAATATTTTTTATATTTTAATTATATGTCTATATATAAATAAAAAGTTTGGTTTCGGTCCTGGATAAACTTTTGCATCAGGCTTTGGAAATTTGAAAATATGGACGTGCTTAATCTACTTCCAGTTTCCAGATTCCAGTTCTGCCGCATCTATTCTATTAAGCGCATTGAAGCACACATTTGCACACATTTCTCTCTGTCTCTCGCTCTGAGCTCCAGGGGGAAACGAAGATCCTGAAGTTGAAGAACCTGAGGCCCAAGGACTACGCCAACTACAGTTGCATCGCCTCCGTACGAAACGTGTGCGGCATCGCTGACCGCAAAGTCGTCTTCAGACTGACCAATAAAACAGGTGAGGCTCTTCAGGCGCCGATATACTCACAGTGAAGTAAGTAAGCAATAAGGTAATCGAGGCTAGTGCTGTATCGTGACTAAGTCACGGCTGAAGGGCGTTGTTAGGCACAACGTGAAGAGGAGTCAGACGTGACTTATTCACGATACAGCACTAGCCTCGAGTACCTTATAGCTTTTATAACACGGTTACCACACAATACAAATATTAAAGCCAAAAAATATGTATTAGTGCAACTTTCATGAAGTAAAATCACTAAAAGCCTTCCTTCCGCTGGAAAAAAATAGTCCCTGACCGTGAACAGCATTCAGAAGTAAATTACAGCTGATATTACTTCTGAATCTTGCCTTGATGAGTTCCCATGTCGTTCTGCAGCTCCGGCCTCCATTAAGCTGTTGGTGGAGGACCCGATCGTGGTGAACCCGGGGCAGACGGTGTCTCTGGTGTGCATCAGCACCGGAGGAGAGCCGGAGCCGAGCCTCACCTGGACCAGCAGTGCCGGATCTCTGCCGGAGAAGAGCCTGATGAAGGACGGGACCCTCACGCTTCCCGCGGTCTCCTCCGAGGACGCCGGGCTCTACGGGTGCGTCGCCAGCAACAACGTGGGAAACCCGGCCAAGAAATCCACTACCATCATCGTTAGAGGTAAAATAAAAACCTTTGATTACTTTCATATCTTAAAATAGCAATGATATATGCATTTAGAAGATTCTTTAAGATCTTCTTGAGCAATTCATCACGGCGTCGACAATAATCGTAATATAATGCCAGGTAAATTTGCCAACCATTATGAAGCAAACTAGAGAAGAGAAAAATTTGTGTTTGAGTGAGTGAGTGAGTGAGTGAGAGAGAGAGAGAGAGAGAGAGAGAGAGAGAGAGAGCGCGCGCGAGAGAGAGCGTATGTGTGTGTGTGTGTGTGTGAGTGTGTGTGTCTCTTTGCCTTATTGTGAAAGAATGGTGAGCTTCTCTGGCAGGAGGGAGTGTAACTGCTGTTCTAGCACTCGTTCTGAAAGCAGCATTAAATCCTCAACTTTGCTTCCAGAATCAGTTCATCAGTCCAGTGTGATTTTAAATATCGATTGTCACACCAAAGGAGCTCCTTGTGAAACGACGTTTCTTGTGTCTCTTTGAGGCTGTTAGCCTGTGAAATGTAGATCAGATTTATATCACAGTTCTCATTAGGCTGTGA
>NW_026606590.1:1085000-1120000 GCF_029890125.1 Rhinichthys klamathensis goyatoka | reverse complement strand
TTTTTATTTCAGTTAACGAAAGCATTTTAATTTAGTTTTAAGTTCCCTTTCGAGGGAACTCGCGATGCGTCATCGACGCTTTGGGGAACGCCCCCAGCGTGAATGCGTCTGAGCATCAATGTCAACTAGTCCAATGGAAAGAATGAACGTCACGGGCGGGTGACGTCATGACCAGGAAGGGATAAAGCACATCCGGTGAAACGCGGCATTAGCTTCTGTGTCTCAGCAAGCGATCTGTGTTACTCTGTCTCTGTCTATTTATTGTTGTCTGTTGCATTTATATTAAAAAAGTTATGGCGAAACAAATGTACAAGCAGTGTGCCTCTCCCTGCCCGCGTTATTTAACGGGTGGGGACACACACAAGCTTTGTGTTATTTGTTTGGGAATGGAGCATGCGGTCTCAGCCTTCGAGGGGGCTGAGTGCCAGCATTGCGAGATGCTTCCGCTTCGCATGCTCCGTTCTCGCCTGTCACTCTTTGACGAGAGTGGTCAGGTTCGCGATCCTCAGGGTGCACGACCCGCTGTTGCCGAGGCAGCACGGAGAATGCATTCCTGGGGATCGCAAAAGGATCTTTCGGAGGGGTTGGAGACGGGTCCGAGGGCCTTTTCTCCTTCCTTACCCGGAGGATCCAGTGCTCTCCCCCCGGTGTCGGAAGCCCGCTCTGCGGCTTCTTCCGCCCGGGGAGAGAGCCCTCCATTACTTCATTACTCTTCCTCTGAGGAGGTTGATGCGATGAGTATGGAGAGTATAAGCACACACACTGGGGAAAGAGATTCGCCCCCTTTTTATTCCCCAGCATATGAGGAGCTGGTTGACGTGATGTCTAGGGCTGTAGAAAAATTAAATACTGAATGGCCAGCTGAGAAGAGGGGTGCTCGTCCCAAAAGCAAATTAGACGAGCGTTTCCTTTCTTCAGCTACATCACCTCCACCACGGGGCCTTCCCTTTTTTCCTGATCTTCATAACGAGTTATCTAGATCATGGGATAAACCGTACTCGTCACGTCTTTTCAGCCCTCAAGTTCATTTATATTCAGGTATAAGAGGGCTGAAAGAGTACGGATATGAGGCGATGCCCCAGGCTGAACAGACGCTCGCGAGCTATCTGTCACCTGGTCCAGCATCGTCTCTGAAGGCCTCAGCTTTGCCCACTAGACCGCTTAAAGCAACTTCGGTGTTAGTGGGCAAAGCTTATACGGCAGCAGGTCAAGCTGGAGCATGTCTGAACACTATGACAGTGCTCCAGGCTTACCAAGCTGACCTGCTGGGGGATCTGGATAGGAGTGAGGGAGTTGGTCCTGACGAGGTTCGAGAACTTCGTCGGGCCACCGATCTGTCTCTCAGGGCTACTAAGGAGACCGCCAGAGCAATTGGGCGGTCTATGGCAGCCCTTGTAGCTACTGAGAGGCATCTTTGGTTAAATTTGGCCGAAATAAAAGAAAAAGATCGGGCTTTTTTATTGGATGCTCCGCTTGAGCCTTCTGGTCTCTTCGGCGATGCAGTCAATGCGGTCGTCGAGAGATTTCAAGAGTCAAAGAAGCAAGCGGAGGCGTTTAAAAAGTTTCTCCCTTGCCGTGTCCAGCCCCCTGGGGCTGCTGGGCGTGAGCAGCCCCAGCCGCCGAGCTCCTCATATCGTGCGCAACAAAAAGAGAGTGTTTCGTCTCGTGCACCTCCACATAAACACTGGAAACAGGCGCAACACTCTCAGTCGAAGTCTTCTAAGTCGAAGCCGGATCTGAGGACCGTTCTTCAGGCGAAGAAGACTTCGGCTCATAAAAAGAGGTCCTGACGTCAATGGCGTCAGACCTGTGAGGACGGCCCCAACCGAAGTGGAGCGGTGTACACCTCAGAATACGGTGCCCGTTCCACTTCGGGGTCCTCACGGGACCGTTCTGCCAACCCCCTCACCCTTGGTGCTTCGGGGCGCAGCGGTCTCCAGCGAGTCGCTGATGCTATGCTGCGGCACTGCATCGGTTTCGCGCCCTCTGAGGGGGGTTTTAGAGCAGCCAGGTAGTTCCTGCCATTATGTTTCAGGCTCCAGAACTGGCTGTCTCGTTAACACCAGAGACCAGCCTCGAGAGGCTGGTTCCCTTAGTAGATTTTCTGGCAGCGTGGAAGCTACTGCCAAATATTTCTCGTTGGGTCCTGCAGATTGTAGAGAAAGGATACAGAATCCAGTTCGGTTCTCGTCCTCCTCGCTACAACGGGGTGTTGCTCACAGTAGTGCATCCCGAGCAGGCTCTGGTAATGGAGCAAGAGGTAAAGGCCCTGTTAGCAAAGGAAGCTATAGAACAGGTGTACTCACCCGACAGAGAATCGGGGTTTTACAGTCGTTATTTCATTGTTCCGAAAAAGGATGGAGGGTTGCGTCCCATTTTAGATCTTCGTCTGTTGAATCGTTCAGTACAGAAACTCAAGTTCAAGATGCTGACACTCAAACAGATCGTGACTCAAATCAGATCCGAGGACTGGTTTGTCACGATAGATCTGAAGGACGCTTACTTCCATGTCTCCATCCTCCCTCAGCACAGGAAGTTCCTAAGGTTTTCTTTCGGGGGCAAAGAATACCAGTATCGGGTACTTCCTTTCGGTCAAGCTCTATCACCCCGCACGCTCACGAAATGCGTAGATGCAGCTTTAGCACCACTCAGGCTTCAGGGCATACGTATTCTGAACTACATCGACGACTTGCTGATTCTAGCGGAATCAGAGCAGTTAGCGGTTCGGCACCGAGGTGTCGTTCTCGCTCATATGCAGATGTTGGGGTTGAGGCTCAATGCCAAGAAGAGTGTTCTTTCTCCAGTACAGAGAACCACTTTCCTTGGTGTGGTATGGGATTCAGTGACGATGCGGGCCACTCTATCGCCCGTTGGTGTAGCTGTTATCCTGGCAGCCACAGAAGAGCTAAGGCTAGGCCAGTCACGCACTGTAAAACAGTTCGAGAGACTGTTGGGTCTCTTGGCAGCAGCGTCCAACGTGATACCTTTTGGCCTGCTGTACATGAGACCTTTGCAGTGGTGGCTCAGGACCAGAGGGTTCTCCCCGAGGGGAAACCCACTTCGTATGATCAGGATCACGCGGCGGTGCCTTCGTGCCTTGGTTATATGGAGGAAACACTGGTTCTTAACTAGGGATGCACCGAATCCAGATTTGTGGGGTTCGGCCGAATACCGAATCCACTGGTTAAGATTCTGCCGAATCCGAAACTGAATACCGAATCCTACCCTCATCCTCAGTCCATTAACACAGTAAACACATTAATGAAGTAAACAAAGTGGATTTTTCATTTTATTTTATTACTGTAAATAATTAACACTACTTTTACTTTTATAACTGTAAAAAAAAAAAAAAAAAAAAGAATAAGCAACATTATACATTTTAACAGCGGCGATGTTGTGTAGCCTATTGTTTAGAGTCCTTGCCACCATGAGACAAATCGGCATTGCAAATTGAACATGTAGCTCGACTTGAATTGCCTTCTTTTCACTGAAAGTACTGCCAAACAACACTTTTTCTGCTCACGAGTTCCATTTTCACTTTCTCACAGCCTACTGCATTCGAACGGTCCACCTACTGTAACGACGAGTGGAAATAAGGTGTGGCTCCTTTAAGAACTGCGCGCTCCCTGTTAAACTGTCTGCACTGCAGTCCGTATTGTACAGTATGTGCCGTGCGCCTCGAAGTCGAACACATGCCCATGTATGCGGGTTATTTCTGTTTGATGCTCATTTTTACCTTATTTTGTTAAGTAACGCTGTGGACGGTAGAACGTGTGACAGACAGTTACACAAGTTCGATTGTGGAATAAAAGTGCGAGTTGTGAGATGCCAATCGCCTCCGTGAGTCTGTCTGGCCTCTGCAATAACTTTAGCTGTGAGCTATCCCTATTTTTCTTCCTGACACAACGCCATACACTACTACAGGCTTGTTCGACTTGAACCTGAGAGCTGCACAGACAGATCAGTTTATGACATCAAAGTACCGCGAGAGCAATTCAAAAGCATAAGGAGCCGTCTGCTCTCTATTCGTTCACGCGGTACTTTGATGTCATTCACTGATTGGTGACTTCGACGTAGCCGCGTAGTGCAAGCCTAGGGTTCGGTTCGGTGGAAAAAAATTATGAGGTTCGGCAGAAACCGAACCCCGTTAAAAAGCCCAATATTCGTCCGAATCCGAATTCGAATCCTGGATTCGGTGCATCCCTATTCTTAACCCAAGGTCCGGTGTTGGGAGCTCTTTGCCATCGAGTTGCTTCTCTCACCGGCTGGGGAGCGGTAATGGAAGGCCGCTCGGTTCAGGGTCGGTGGAGGGGTCATCATCTTTCTTGGCACATAAATTGCCTGAAGATGATGGCTGTCTTCAATGCGTTGAAGCAATTCCTCCCAGACCTGAGGGGCCATCATGTGCTCGTCCGTACAGACAACACATCGGTGGTCTCTTGTCTGAACCGTCAGGGGGGTCTGCGGTCGCGTCCGCTTTACAAGCTGGCGCACCAGATCCTCCTGTGGTCTCTGGGGAAGGTACTCTCCCTGAGGGCAGTGTATATTCCTGGGGACCAGAATATTGGGGCAGACATCCTGTCGAGGCAGGAGCTGAGGCCAGGGGACTGGAGACTCCACCCCGAGGCGGTGGAGAAAATTTGGGAGTTTTACGGCCAAGCAGAGGTGGATCTGTTTGCGTCTCAGCATACGACGGACTGTCCACTTTGGTTCTCCCTTACTCACCCAGCCCCCCTGGGGCTGGATGCTATGGTGCAGAAGTGGCCGAGGCTACGTCTGTACGCATTTCCCCCTGTTGCTCTGCTCCCAGGAGTTCTGGAGCGAGTCCGCCAGTACGGAATAAGCCTACTGCTAGTAGCACCACGCTGGCCGAGTCGGATCTGGTTTGCGGACCTGATCCATCTCTAAGACGGTCCTCCCTTGGAGATCCTGATCAGGAGAGACCTTCTGTCTCAGGCTGGGGGCACAATATTTCACCCCCGACCAGAGATTTGGAACCTGTGGGTTTGGCCTCTGAGGGGGCCCAACTCATGGAGAGTGGTCTCTCAACTGAGGTTGTTGAGACCATTCTAAGCTCCAGAGCTCCAGCTACTAGGAAACTATATGCGCTGAAATGGAAAGTTTTTTCTGTATGGTGTCACAGACATCAGTGGGATCCGGTTAACTGTTCTGTGAACACAGTACTCGAGTTCTTGCAGGAGGACTTTACGTCAGGTTTATGTCCTTCCACACTTAAGGTTTACGTGGCGGCCATTGCGGCTTACCACGCCCTGGTGGGGGGTACATCGTTGGGTCGAGACCCCCTGATTACACGTTTCCTTCGTGGCACATTGAGGCTGAGGCCTGCAACTCGCACTAGGGTGCCAGCTTGGGATTTGGCAATAGTACTAGAAGGCCTGTCTAGGGCTCCATTCGAGCCCTTAGATTCGGTTTCAGAGAAATTTCTTACCCTTAAGACTATCTTTCTGCTAGCTATTTCGTCCCTTAAGAGAGTTGGAGACCTTCAGGCCCTTTCGGTTTCCCCCACTTGCCTTTAGTTTGCACCGGGGATGGTCAAGGCATTCTTATATCCGAAACAGGGATACGTCCCTAAGGTGCCGACCTTGATTCCGAGGCCTATTGTGCTGCAGGCTTTCTGTCCTCCTCCTTTTACATCTGTGGACCAGGAAAGGCTGAACCACTTGTGTCCAGTGCGAGCACTGGATACTTATGTTCATCGGACATCGTCAATGAGGAAGTCCGACCAGTTATTTATTTGCTTTGGATCACCTAAGAAGGGTCTTCCTGCTTCTAAACAGACGGTTAGTAAGTGGATAGTTGAGGCTATTTCACTTGCATACGAGTACTCTGACCAGCCGTGTCCTTTGGCGGTCAGAGCTCACTCTACGAGGGGTATGGCGGCCTCTAAAGCCTTGTTATTTGGAGTTTCTCTTCAAGACGTATGTGATGCGGCAGGCTGGTCCTCACCGCTCACATTCGTCAGGTTTTACAGTTTGGACCTGGATGCTGCCCCAGGTTCTCAGGTGCTTAGTGCTTAGTTTCAACAGACTGACACTCAGGTACTTGGAATTCTGGCGTTTTGGGTATTCTCGTTCCCAAAGCGTCGATGACGCATCGTGAGTTCCCTCGAAAGGGAACGTCTCAGGTTACGACTGTAACCATAGTTCCCTGAGAAAGGGAACGAGACGATGCGTCACCCTGCCATACTTCCTGCATCCCTGTGATCGGCTTGCTTCGACATTTTTGAAGCTAATGCCGGTTTTCACCGGATGTGCTTTATCCCTTCCTGGTCATGACGTCACCCGCCCGTGACGCTCATTCTTTCCATTGGACTAGTTGACATTGATGCTCAGATGCATTCACGCTGGGGGCGTCCCCAAAGCGTCGATGACGCATCGTCTCGTTCCCTTTCTCAGCGAACTATGGTTACAGTCGTAACCTGAGACGTTTTTTTTAAGTAATTGAAAGCGATTTAATTTATTTTTATTTTCAGTTAACTAAAATGTTTTAATTTAGTTTTGTTTTAGTTTTTATTTCAGTTAACGAAAGCGTTTTAGTTTTGGTTTAGTTTTCGTCTGCAGCTTCTGTCCTCCCAGTGTTGACACAGAGAACACGTGCTGAGTGCGACAGCATCCGTGTGTTTGAGGCAGTCGTTAGTGTGATTAAATGCGTTCGTCTCTGGATTATGTGGAATAGAACAGGGCCGTAATCACATTTGTCATAACCATAACCATAATCGAAAACCCCCTAAGCCGATAACAGAAACGCATTATATCCCACAGGAAAGAGCATCTCTGAGTTACAAGTACAAAATGAATGTCATACGCAGCCTGAACCTATAATGCATTCAATAATGTGATAATTGCATTATAGATTGTCTGTTTTGTCTAGTGTTTTGTGCATTAAATGCACCTGTGGATCATGATTATGTTACACTTTAAAAAGTGATCAGTTGACTTAACCTAAAAGAAATTGAGGAAACCCTTAAAATTATTGAGTAAATAAATTTCATGCTTAATTGAAAAAATTAAGTTATGTGTTCACATAACTTAATTTTTTCAATTAAGCATTAAGTTGATTTACTTAATAATTTTAAGGCAACGGATTTAATACATTTCTTTAAGTAAGTGAACTGAACACTTTGGACTCATTTTGCCACGGTTGTTCTGTTGAAAAATAATCAAACAGCTTATGATGTTTCCTTCTATTAATATCCAGGACACAATATGAACGTCTGTGACGCTGTTCTGCACTAATGCAGCCAGAAAAGACATTTAATTCAGTGCATTTCAGATCAGTTATGTGGCTTGTCACATGTTGGATCTTGTAATGAATAATAATATGCACTCATGAATTTATTCCATGAATGTCTGCTGAAGATCTAGAATATTAACAAGAAAGTGTTTTTCTTCTTTTGAGCTACAGTGATGAATAAATGCATCAGATTATTGTAATGCGTCTGGGCAGTTTTGTGATTTATTTATATTATTTCATTCAAGGACATATATTTTATTCTTATTTTTTTCTTTGCCACAAAATATAATAATATTTATTATACAATTAAATATATATATATTTATATCCAGCAGCCATATCACCCTGTAGCCCAAGACTGGTTGCCCACTGAAGCTAAGCAGGGCTGAGCCTGGTTAGTACCTGGATGGGAGACCTTCTGAGAACACCAGGTTGCTGCTGGAAGAGGTGTTAGTGAGGCCAGCAGGGGGTGCTATCCCTCTGGTCTGTGTGGGTCCTAATGCCCCAGTATAGTGACGGGGACACTATACTGTCAAAATAGCACCGTCCTTCGGATGAGACGTTAAACCGAGGTCCTGACTCTCTGTGGTCACAAAAAATCCCAGGATGTCTTTCGAAAGAGTAGGGGTGTAACCCCGGCATCCTGGCCAAATTTGCCCAGTGGCCTCTGTCCATCATGGCCTCCTAATAATCCCCATATACTGATTGGCTTCATCACTGTCTCCTCTCCACCAATAAGCCGGTGTGTGGTGGGCGTTCTGGCGCAATATGGCTGCCGTCGCATCATCCAAGTGGATGCTGCACATTGGTGGTGGTTGAGGAGATTCCCCCCTTCTATGTAAAAAGCGCTTTGAGTGCCTAGAAAAGCGCTATATAAATGTAATGAATTATTATTATTATTAATTATTATTATTATTATTATATATATATATATATATATATATATAATTTGCATATACACTAATGCTAAATAAAAATATAAATTACACTTTTATTAATCAAGGATACACTAAATTGATCAAAAGTGAGAGCAAATAGATTTATAATTTGACAAAAGATGTCTATTACAAATAAATTCTGTTCTTTTGAAGGTACTTAGCATTAATATGTGTATAGATTATTATCACTGTATAATGTGTTGTAACGTAGTGATCTTATTTATAAATAATTATTTGAAATAATTGTGTATTAATCTATCATTTATTAATAATTAATCAATATATACATTTTATTAATTATATTTATTAATAATTATGCATTAATACACTTATTTTTGTTGTTTTTTCATAAATAAGTTTTTTTAATTATTGAAATATATAGTTTGTTTTTATGACATTTAATATGAGTAATGATAAGTTTTATTAAACTGCAAAAAATATATATTTTTATTGTTTTTTGTATCTATATATATATATATATATTTTTTTTTTTGGTGTGCAATATGAGGCAGGCGTGTTTTCGAGAGGTTTTGTATGATTCACACTAACATGTTGAGCGCTGTTTGTTTTCATCACTGGGAAGAATGTGTGTTTTTCTGTCCTAGGTTATGAATATGAGATGCATTATTCAGACAGCATCTGCTGCGTCATTGTAAATGAAGATGCATTTGCGTTTGCAGTGAACTGGCGGTTTCTAAGCATGTGCTTTTATCTGTTCTCGCAGTGGAAGCACGAGTGTTACTGCGTTCAATCACACACACATCAAAGCGTTTCAGAGGAGCTCAGCAGAGCGAAGGCCGCAGCATCAATAATGCATCACAAACGTGCTTTTGTGTGTTAACTTGCATTTTCTGCCCCGGTGCTTTTAAAGCCGGCCTTTCTCTCTGCTTCACTCTCTCGATGCAGATTCCTGCGTCCTTTAAGCTGCGTGTCTTTCTGCTTCGTTCTGCCTGTGTTACCGTTCGGATGCGTTAAAGCTGAATAAAACCCTTCCTTAAACAGACACAAAGCTTAAAAACGTACAGAAGCACTGGAAGTCGTCATGGGAAAGTTGTGTTTGTGCAGGACGTCCTCATGGTAGTTGTATTCAGCTTTTAATGTTGTTTATATGTCTATTTTTAATATGCTTTAACACAAACAATGTGTAAGTTCATAAGTCGACAGCATTGCTGAGTATTTCCTCCTTAAAACTGCAGTGAACCAAAGACAGTCTCAAAAACACGGTTTGAAATCGCTGGTGTTTCTGACGTCACAAACGACCTTGTAACCAATCAGATCAACGTGTGATCGTCAACCAGTGGATCTCTGAGCTGAGTGAGTGAGTGGAGGCGGGGCTCATCTGCATATTCATAGGACCACGCATACTAAATGAGGTGTCGAGTTACAATCAAGATATTTTAAGGCATGAAGACATTTTCAAGGAAAAAACATTTAAATATGTAATTTTGGTGATCAACGAAGAGTTTTAAGGGATACAATGATTAGGGGGACTTTAATATGTGTGTTGCTGCACACACAGTTTCCCGAATTAGTTTTAGAAGATAATAGTGCATTTCATTCTGACTGGTTGTATAAATTAGTACGTTTTTGCATAAACTGTCTTAAGAGTTTGACCAACAAGATATAATCAGTCTTACTTTTCAGATTTTTTAAACTTTAAGAAGTTATGATTCGTCTTAAAGAAAAAAAAAAAAAATTCAAACAGTTCATGCTGCTTTTCCTTTAAGACTGGGCATAACTTTTTAGTCAGTAATATAAAAATGTAAATTGGTCTAATTTGAATATGAAAAGTTAGACCGATTATCCCTTGACTAACTGCTGGTCGAAGTAGTTGTATAAAAAAAAAATGGAAAAAAATAAAACCCAAAAATAATAAAATATATTTTGCAAAAACAATAAAAAGACATTTGTCTTTTTTGTGATATATATTATCATTATTATTAATAATGAATTATTTCTGGCTCATATTGCACACCCAAATAGGTTTATATAAACCAAACAGTTTATATACTGTATGTATATGTAGGCCTATATGCATATATATGTGTGTGTGTGTGTGAGTGTGTAAAATGTCATTTTTCAGTAGAATATTTTCGACGTTCATCACTGCAAACAGGACAGATGCTTTGAATTAATTGAGTTATAGTTTAGTCAGCGCTTTAATATGACTTTAATCTGAATTTGAATATTTCGCCCCCAAGAGAAATTCGATTTATTTGATTTTCTCTTCAAGCTATTAGATTCCATCTTTCCCAGATTATTTGTGATATTTTATCAGGACTCATCTCATCTGCTCGGTGTTTTCTAGGAAAGTGCTGTTCCGGCAGATTCCCAGATATAAACGCTCTTTCTCTGATAGACGATGATCGCGTTAGTTGATTTTGAGTCTGCGACAGTGTGTTATCAGGTCCGGCAGAGAAAAGCTCTGATCAGAGTCGCGGCGTCTGTTGTGTCCGTTATCTGATCTGGAAAGGTCACCGTTGCTCGTGTTCTTCAGCTCCACAGGGTGAGAAACGCACACCCGCCAGACGCCAGACGCAGGTAATTGTGTTTTATCTCGAGTCGCTCGAGCGGGTGACCGGCTCACACTGACCTTTCACATTGTTCAGCGCCGTGACAGTCTTAATGAAGTAGCATTTGAACTACTTTTACATGCATATCTTTATTTGAAGCCATATGATGCCCTTGATGTAGTTTCAGGCTCTACTAGAACAGGTTCTCCTGCTTGAATGTTGATTATTCTCCTCATATTCTCCATTGTTGCGGCTCCTCTCTTCCCGGTCTGTCAGTAACGCTCTGTTTACTTCCTGTCTCTATGAAGCCCCTCCTTCTGAAAAGCACACTGTGCTCTGATTGGTCGGCTGGAGCAGTGTGTTGTGATTGGTCGAGCGCTTCGAGTGTGTTTGGGAAATGTCCCGCCCCTTTCCATAACCGCCAGTTTAACACACAAACACACACTCACTCACATACTCACACACACACACACACACACACACACACACACACACACACACACACACACACACACACACACACACACACACACACACACACACACACATACGCACGCACTCACTCACTCACTCACTCACTCACTCACTCTCACACACTCACTCACTCACTCACTCACTCACTCACTCACTCACACACACTTACTCACTCACTCACTCACACACACTCACTCACTCACTCACTCACACACACTTACTCACTCACTCACTCACTCACTCACTCACTCACTCACTCACTCACTCACACACACTCACTCACATACTCACACACACACACACACACACACACACATACGCACGCACTCACTCACTCACTCACTCACTCACTCACTCTCACACACTCACACACTCACTCACTCACTCACTCACTCACTCACTCACTCACTCACTCACTCACACACACTTACTCACTCACTCACTCACACACACTCACTCACTCACTTACTCACTCACTCACTCACTCACTCACTCACTCACTCACTCACTCACTCACTCACTCACTCACTCACTCACACACACTTACTCACTCACTCACTCACACACACTCACTCACTCACTCACTCACTCACTCACACACACTTACTCACTCACTCACACACACTCACTCACTCACTCACTCACTCACTCACTCACTCACTCACTCACTCACTCACACACACACTCACTTCTTTTAGTTGACGGTGTTTCTTCTGATCTGTGTGGTTCCAGCGCTGAAGAAGGGCCGTTTCTGGATCACGCCCGACCCGTACCACAACGACGACAACATCCAGATCGGGCGCGAGGTGAAGATCTCCTGCCAGGTGGAGGCGACGCCTCCCGAGGA
Source organism: Rhinichthys klamathensis goyatoka (assembly GCF_029890125.1). Taxonomy (NCBI): domain Eukaryota; kingdom Metazoa; phylum Chordata; class Actinopteri; order Cypriniformes; family Leuciscidae; genus Rhinichthys; species Rhinichthys klamathensis. The sequence continues at coordinate 1,107,974 of NW_026606590.1, read as the reverse complement.
GCTGCAGTTCAGCTGGCTGAAGAACGGCCGTGCGTTACGCAGCTCCGAGCGGATGGTGATCACGCAGACCGACCCCGACATCTCCCCCGGAACCACCAACCTGGACATCATCGACCTGAAGTTCACCGACTTCGGCACCTACACCTGCGTGGCGTCGCTGAGGGGAGGCGGCATTCCTGAGATCAGCATCGACGTCAACATCTCGTCTACTACTGGTGAGTCTCAGACCCGAGCTGGGTCACACACACACACACACACACACACACACACACAGACAAACAATCTCACACACATGTGCGCACAGACACACACACTCCCGCAGACAAACATTCACACACACACACTCACACATACACACACTCGCGCATCATATATTCATAATATAATTTATTTATATTTTTACATTCATTTATTTATTCATTCATCCATAATAGAATTTATTTATTCATATTTAGTTTTGTATTCATTCATTTATAATGGAATTTATTCATTAATTCTTAATAGAATTTAATTAGTTTATTTATTCTTTTATTCATTAATTCATAATCAAATTTACTTTTATTTTTTCCATTCATTCACTCATGACAGAACTTCATTTATGTATTTAATCATTCAATCATTCATTAATTCATTCATCCATTCATTCATAATATAATTCGATTTTATTTAATTATTCATTCATTTTTATAGTAGAATTGTATTTATTTTAATTAATTTATTTTACCTGGCTGATTCCCAAACTATCACAGGCTTGTGAAAAACAGAAGAGTGATTGTTTCTCATGAATCCTGTTGTCTGCGCACACACACACACACACACACACACACACACACACACACACACACACACACACTGCATAATCTGACCACTGAGGATGTGATTAGTAAATTCCCCTTGACTTCAGGTTTGATCCGCATCCATTAGTGTGTTCTAGTTAATTGCATTGATTATTGTCCTCCGCTTCGGCTCTCCACACCAAACATTAATGCTTTTATCATAAGACGATCGTCTGATAATCTCAAACAATACGATCAATCACACCTGAGTGTTTGTTCCCTCAGCATGGGTGCGGATCACAGTGGACATCATCATAGTGTGCGAGAGTAGTGCACGAGTGTGCGAGAGTAGTGCACGAGTGTGCGAGAGTAGGGCACGAGTGTGCGAGAGTAGGGCGCGAGTGTGCAAGAGTAGGGCACGAGTGTGCGAGAGTAGGGGACGAGTGTGCGAGAGTAGGGCACGAGTGTGCGAGAGTAGTGCGCGAGTGTGCGAGAGTAGGGCACAAGTGTGCGAGAGTAGGGGCACGAGTGTGCGAGAGTAGGGCACGAGTGTGCGAGAGTAGGGCACGAGTGTGCGAGAGTAGTGCGCGAGTGTGCGAGAGTAGTGCGCGCGTGTGCGAGAGTAGTGCGAGAGTGTGCGAGAGTAGTGCGCGAGTGTGCGAGAGTAGTGCATGAGTGTGCGAGAGTAGTTCGCGAGTGTGCGAGAGTAGTGCATGAGTGTGCGAGAGTAGTGCGCAAGTGTGCGAGAGTAGTGCCCGAGTGTGCGAGAGTAGTGCACGAGTGTGCGAGAGTAGTGCGCGCGTGTGCGACAGTAGTGCATGAGTGTGCGAGAGTAGTGCGCGAGTGTGCGAGAGTAGTGCGAGAGTAGTGCGAGAGTGTGCGAGAGTAGTGCATTAGTGTGCGAGAGTAGTGCATGAGTGTGCGAGAGTAGTGCATGAGTGATGAGAGTAGTGCGCGCGTGTGCGAGAGTAGTGCACGAGTGTGCGAGAGTAGTGCGCGCGTGTGCGAGAGTAGTGCGCGAGTGTGCGAGTGTAGTGCGCGAGTGACAGTAGTGCATGAGTGTGCGAGAGTAGTGCGCGAGTGTGCGAGAGTAGTGCGCGAGTGTGCGAGAGTAGTGCGCGAGTGTGCGAGAGTAGTGCGAGAGTGTGCGAGAGTAGTGCGCGAGTGTGCGAGAGTAGTGCGTGAGTGTGTGAGAGTAGTGCGCGCGTGTGCGAGAGTAGTGCATGAGTGTGCGAGAGTAGTGCGCGAGTGTGCGAGAGTAGTGCGCGAGTGTGCGAGAGTAGTGCACGAGTGTGCGAGAGTAGTGCGCGAGTGTGCGAGAGTAGTGCACGAGTGTGCGAGAGTAGTGCACGAGTGTGCGAGAGTAGTGCGCACTCACTGCGAGACGGAGAGCAGCAAGCCAGCGATTAAACGTCTTCTGATTATTAGATGAGGCTCTGAATATGTAATTTGCTCAGATGAAAGGCTCTATTGTGTTAATGGAGGAGGAAACTGGGTCATCTGAACTTCTCTTACATCCAGACTGGGATTGTGTAATGGGTAAATGTGCTTCATATATGTCTTTTATCAATCTTTTTTTTATTTTTTTTAGTGGCACAGTGGTTTGCATATCACTATTTGCATGTTTATTAGTTATTAGTCTGATACAAGGCTGGGGGATATATCAGATATTTGTGCCATATATACTGTATATATATTCCATATCATCTTCTTGACTATATCAAATATTGCAATGATTTTAATGGATTTTTAATTTGGTCGTTAAGTTTTCTGCAGTTCGTTTCATGCTCGTTTTGTGACGTCGGTCGATAAGGAAAGTCATTAGAGTCAGATATTTGAGTCTTTATTTGTTTAGTTGGTTGTTTATTGTATGTTTGTTCATTAATTAATCAATTCATTCATTCATCGATTCATTCATTAATTCATTTATAATATAATTTATTTTATTTTATTTAGCCTATAGTTAAAATTTTATTTCATATTTATTTATTTTTTACATTTATTCATTCATTCAATTATTTATAGTCATTTATAATAGTATTTGTTCATTTATAATCAGTGCTTTAAGTGGCCCAAAAGAGGTGGCGGTACTCTATTATTATTATTTATTTATTTATTTATTTTTTGCTGACTCCCCTCCTCCCCTGAGGTAACAACAAATATATTGATGGGGTTTTATATAAACAGCAGTCAATAGACGACCTTATAAAAAATAATAAATCCTTTTATTAGTTTGTAGATTTGCTTTAGCTAGAAAGAGCAACTGAACATAAATAAAATGTGCAAAGGGGTATTGAAAAAAATACCCTTAGAAAGAGCTACAGTAGAAAGAGCTACTGAACATAAATAAAATGTACAAAATGTGGATATGAATCCAACTGGAAAAACTTGTGAAAATATATATTTTGATTAGTCAAATAGCAAATAGCATATAGTGAAGCTCTATAGCCATCTAGTGGTTAAAGTGATATTAAGTAATCTTATTTTAAAACTGCATTTTCAAAAAAATGGCCAAAAATCTTACATTAAACCATGTAAAATTATCCATGTTATCTCCATGAATGAAAGTTAGAAATCTGGGTCTTTTATAAAGTGAATTTGACATAAAATGCTGTTTTTTTTTGTAAAAAGCCTATTTAAATAAATATTTATTTATTTATAGAAATTTAAAATATATCATAAATCCTCCAAAACCTGCACAAATGTTGAGTAAAAACATTAATAAACAGAGTAAAATTACATTTGTAAAAAAAAAAAAAAACTTTTATTCTGTTACAAAATTAAATGTTATTGTCATAGACTGTAAAAAATGGTTATTGTCTGGGGAGCATCACAGTCCCGCCCATAGCCCGAGAGAGCTTCGGTGCCGGAAGTAAATTTCCCATTCATTTCTCCCATTGACGTTTTGGAAAAACCGTATCTAAAGAGTTTTAGAGCATGTCTGAGGATAACCAGCTACGGCTGAACTCATAAGCATACAACATATCATTTCGAGTGAAAAAACGAAGAGAAAATACAAATAAAGTCAAAGGTACAAGACTGTGTACATATTTTCATTTCCGAGCGAAGGAACTACTCATCCCATAAACCACCGCGCCTCACTGAAGTCGACTGAAGCCACAACCGCGAAAGAGCCTTTTGAGCGACTTCCAAATCTGACGACGGCCACGCGAACTTTTTCCTCCAGTGAATTTTATATAGTGAATGTGCAGGGAAACTCCTTTTCTGATTCTGATTTAATGAAGCTTATATGTAAAACACATTGAGCATCTGGCTCGCTCATAGGCTGTACTGCGGCAACTGCACATCCAATGGCGCGGGCGCCTCTGACGTGCGACCAATGAGCTAGCCCTACGTCATTACACGATCTTCAGTCTTCACGGACCTTCGCGGTGTTTACACGCACTGTGATGCTCTATTATTTGTATTTTAACCGAGCAGCTAACACTGCTAAAGCGACGCATGCGCTTTTCACTTGTAAAACTCAAGGGTGTATGGGTAATGTAGTCTCTGCTCTCGGTGGGACGAATTAGGAGGCGTGCATTGCGAAGGGGGCTTTGAAAAGCGGCAGCGCAGCCAAAGGATTAAAACAGATGTGCAAATGAGCGTACCGGTACGCTAAAAGCACGTTCTGGGCGCACGGAGAGGTGGCGGTACGCTCAAGAGCTATATTTGGAAGTGGCGGTACTGAGTACCGGTGCGTACCGGCCCACTTAAAGCACTGATTATAATTCAAATTGTATATGATTTTTTTATTATTATTTATTTATTTATTTATTCAGTTTAATTCATTCATGCATTTATTTATTTATTCATAATATAATATTTATTTATGTATTTATACCTCAGCAGTAGGTTAGGGTTAAGCAGCGCAGAACGCTCACTGCCATAGGAAAACTATTAAAAAAGGCGCCTCTCACTGCAAATAACGCGTTCGGTGTGATCGTAAGTGGAGTAAATGTAGTCGATGTTGGCCTGTGAGCTGATTGGCCGTGGGCGGATGAGGGCGTGTCCCGTGATGAGGCTGTCAGCTGATTGGCTGTGGGCGTGTCCTGTGATAAGGCTGTCAGCTGATTGGCAATGGGCGTGTCCTGTGATCAGGCTGTCAGCTGATTGGCAATGGGCGTGTCCTATGATGAGGCTGTCAGCTGATTGGCCGTGGGCGGATGAGGGCGTGTCCTGTGATCAGGCTGTCAGCTGATTGGCAATGGGCGTGTCCTGTGATGAGGCTGTCAGCTGATTGGCCGTGGGCGGATGAGGGCGTGTCCTGTGATAAGGCTGTCAGCTGACTGGCAATGGGCGTGTCCTGTGATGAGGCTGTCAGCTGATTGGCTGTGGGCGTGTCCTGTGATGAGGCTGTCAGCTGACTGGCAATGGGCGTGTCCTGTGATGAGGCTGCCAGCTGATTGGCAATGGGTGTGTCCTGTGATAAGGCTGTCAGCTGATTGGCCGTGGGCGTGTCCTGTGATGAGGCTGTCAGCTGACTGGCAATGGGCGTGTCCTGTGATGAGGCTGTCAGCTGATTGGCCGTGGGCGGATGAGGGCGTGTCCTGTGATCAGGCTGTCAGCTGATTGGCAATGGGCGTGTCCTGTGATGAGGCTGTCAGCTGATTGGCCGTGGGCGGATGAGGGCGTGTCCTGTGATCAGGCTGTCAGCTGACTGGCAATGGGCGTGTCCTGTGATGAGGCTGTCAGCTGATTGGCTGTGGGCGTGTCCTGTGATGAGGCTGTCAGCTGATTGGCAATGGGCGTGTCCTGTGATGAGGCTGCTAGCTGATTGGCAATGGGTGTGTCCTGTGATAAGGCTGTCAGCTGATTGGCCGTGGGCGTGTCCTGTGATGAGGCTGTCAGCTGACTGGCAATGGGCGTGTCCTGTGATGAGGCTGTCAGCTGATTGGTAATGGGTGTGTCCTGTGATAAGGCTGTCAGCTGATTGGCCGTGGGCGTGTCCTGTGATAAGGCTGTCAGCTGATTGGCAATGGGCGTGTCCTGTGATGAGGCTGTCAGCTGATTGGCCGTGGGTGTGTCCTGTGATAAGGCTGTCAGCTTACTGGCAATGGGCGTGTCCTGTGATGAGGCTGTCAGCTGATTGGCAATGGGCGTGTCCTGTGATAAGGCTGTCAGCTGATTGGCCGTGGGTGTGTCCCGTGATGAAGCTGTCTTTTCTCCTCTATTGTGTCGTATATCCGAGTGAAACGCTTCTGGAACAAGAACAAATGTGGGCGGGGCTTGATTGTGTCTGTGGGGAATTGATTGGATGATTGAATGGTTGTGGTTTGCTATTGGCTGATCTCATGTGAGTGACAGGTTAAAGCCCCGCCCACATCATCAGAGAAGAGAAGAGCTGAAGTTATTCAGATTCAAGATTATTAAAACAATAATGGTGTGCACCGATGAATCATTTAGAATAAACACTGCAATATTTCATAAAAAACTTTGATTTCATGGTGACTTTAAGCTGTGCACAATTCCAGTCACTTCTCACACCATCCAGTGTTTCTCTCGCTCATTAGGCGCTATATTATTTTCTTTATGTGAAACTGCACAGCTAATGGTTTATTCAGGAGGAGTGTGCCGAGATTTTCCCCTCTGATAGCAGAAGGATTAAATAATGACGAAGCGCATGGAATGACGAGCACCTCGTTCTCATTCCAAGAGGTAAAACGCAATCAATCTTCATTCTGCTCGGCTTTAATGAAGCTGTAGCACGGGCGAGAGACACCGAGAGAGACACAGAGAGAGAGAGAGAGAGAGAGAGAGAGAGAGGATGCTTCTATCTGCAGCCAAGCAATTAATCTTTGCATTAGTCGTTACATTTAAATGTGCTGTGATAATGAGGACTCGGAGAGATAGCGGCCCTTGTACTCGTTCAATCAACCTTGCGTTGTCTTCGTCCTTTAACGTGACTCCTGGCTTTATCAAAGCGCCAGATCGAAACTAATAGCTCTCTCTGCTTTGAGTTTCACTTCATTCATGTGCACAGAAGCTGCGGGACGAAACAAAGCAAGGGTTTAACGATCCGCTGATTAGATGTGCGTTTGCTGGACGGACGCCAGGAAAACTTTGAAAATAAATAATAAATAAATGAGTGTCGATTTATAACATTATGTATATCATACTTTTAATTTGGTCATTGTGGTTCCTAAAGAGTGTGAGTTTTGTGATCCTTAATCTTATGATGTTTAAGTGTTTGTTTTTTTCATTGAAATTAATCTAAACTTTAAAAAAAAATTGCCTTTTTTTCCATATACTTTAAGATTTTTTTGAGAAGCAACTATTTTCTGATAGATTTTTCAGAAAACAATTTTTAATATCTTCAGTCATTGAAGATATTTAAAATAGTTTTCTGAAAAATCTATCAAAATGAATTGAAATGTTGTTTGTCCGAAAAACGAGTGTCGATTTATAACATATCATACTTTTAATTTGGTCTAAAGAGTGTGAGTTTTGAGATCCTTCTAGTCTTATGGTGTTTAAGTGATTTTTTTTTAAATGAAATTAATCTAAACTTTAAAAAAATGTAATTTTGTCTTGTTTTCCTTTACTTCTAACAAGATTTACTGGAGAAGCAACATGACTGAAGATATTAAAAATTGTTTTCTGAAAAATCTATCAAAATGAATTGAAATGTTGTTTGTCAGATAAACGAGTGTCGATTTATAACATATCATACTTTTAATTTGGTCTAAAGACTGTGAGTTTTGAGATCCTTCTAGTCTTATGGTGTTTAAGTGATTTGTTTATTGAAATTAATCTAAACTTCAATTGGTAAGCCGCCAAAAAAACCCTATTTTTTTCTTGTTTTCCATTACTTCAATCAAGACACATTTACTGGAGAACATACATGACTGAAGATATTAAGTCTTGTTTACTGAGAAATGCATCAAAATGAAGTGAGTTTGAGTTTAAAATAAGAATAAATATCTGCCAGTGGAGTCAGAAAAATAATCTGAATTCAAAGAGAAAACAAGATGATTTTTCTGACTCCACTGGCAGATATTTGTTCTTATTTTAAGCTCAAACTCACTTCATTTTGATGCATTTTCCAGAAAACTATTTTTAATATCTTCAGCCATTTTGCTTCTTCTGCAGTAAATGTATCTTTATTTCAGAATGTTTAGATATTTGTGCTGGAAAACAAGACAGAAACACTGAGGAAGAACATCATTTTTTTAATTTTATATATTTTTTATTATTGAAATTGATTTAATTAAAGTCGCTAAGTTCATTTCTGCAAAACACTACAATCAAACAAATACATAAAGGTCAAGATCAAATAGCTGAACAATAGTGCGATATTATTCTTACAGCATTAGTCGATCAGTGGTGTGTTTTCAGGTTATTTGAGTTGAGTTTAGAGGACTCGTTTCTTCTTTATTCGTTTGTGACGTTTTACACACTGACGAGGAAAGATTTGAATGTCCTTCATGGAGGTTTTAGGGTCAATCTGATCAAAGCCTGTGTAACAAAGTAACTCTTCAACATTTGGCCTTGAAACATTGTATCTGACCAGTTTTCTGCCAGTTACATTGTAACGTTTGAACATTTGGCCTTGAAACAATGTAACTGGCGGGAAAACTGGTCAGATACAATGTTTCAAGGCCAAATGTTGCAAAAAAGTTACTTTGTTACACACACTGTAAAAATGAATATGCTATATCTACTCAATGAAATTGTGGCAACAGATTACAAGCAATATTATTAATTAAATTTAACAAATTAGAATAGAGTAATCAAATTAATTCCTTAAAAGTTAACCATTTAAAATGAGTAAAATTTACACAAATAATGTTTTAAACAAAAATATCTGAATAACAGACAGACGTCAAAGATGAATTAAGAAGTCTTAATTTTGTATTCCCAACATTGAAGACACTTGATGGTAACAAGCAGAATCACTGAAGAAGAAATCTGTAATTTTAAGTCACCATTATGATGATCAGTGTTTGCTTTAGTTGGGCTCTTGACCCTTAAATCATTTACTTTAGATTTTGTTTGGCTGCTGTACCTGAGTTATAACAGCCAGAAGAACAAATAGAAAAGGTGATCTGATGGTGTTGGTTATATGTTTTAACATAATCACCATTTCACAATCATTTGACCTGAATCACTGAACTCATATAGAGCCCAATTTCTTAGTTAGGTTTAGTTTATTAATTATAGCAGCAGGCTTTGATCAGATTGACCCGAAAACCTCCATGAAGGACATTCAAATCTTTCCTCATCAGTGTGTAAAATGTTACGTTGTTAATAATCTTAAAAACGAGTTCGAATTTTGCACAAAACATTGTTTCCGAATCTTTCCTTGAATCTTCCCATGCAAATTTGAGTAAAATAAAAAGTTCTCACAGGTTTTTGAAACCAAACTGAAATGCATAAACGAATAAACAGAAAATAAAAATAAAACCATGAAAGAAAATTGTTTTAAATAAACATTAAAGTAAAACACAGAATATCAGCTATTTCTCGTTCTCATATAGTTGATGTTCTAAAATAACTAAAACTATAAAATAATAAAAAGTTATTAAAAGTATATAGACTTATTTTAAAATGATGTCCAAACACTTAAAATGATGTTCCCGTCATTGAAAAACATTGTTTAATCAATAAGTTATGACAACATATGTTTTTTCATTGCTTTAACTCATCAAAATAACTTAAGCAATTTTCAACTTTTTTTATAAATTATACAAGATTCAACTCATATTTTTAAAGTCAGGTTAATGTATTTTAAGTTCAAATGACTTAAACACCCAATTTGATTGTACTTAAAAATTTAAGGCAACAATTTAATCTATTTTTACAGTATATGCATGCAAATTTCCCATGTAAATTGTGAAAAAGCACCTTTTTTGAGCCAATTAAATATTTTTGCATAATTCTTGTACTGAATGTGTTCGTTCAGTGTGTAACTCGGACCCGCTCTTCATCCTCAGTGTGTGAAGGAGCTTTAGAGGGTCACTGGTTTATCTGTGGTTTTATCATCATTTAGGTTTGGACGACATGATCCTGTATCACAATTACCCAGCATTCCCTGTGTGCGCTCAGTCACGATCGTCCCTGTTAAGGTCATAAATATCCCAGAATATTCTCCGTTGTTACTTTAGTGTTGCTGTACACAGAGTTTCACAGAAAGATCTGATGACAAATCTCAAAATCAACAGAAAAATGACTGAAATATGATTGGATTTGTTATCAGAATAAATAAATGAACTAATTTTTTCTATTTTATGTTTTTAGTCATTTTAGTCATTTTTATTAGATTTTGTTAAAAAAATAAAAATAAACACAAATTAATACTAAATGCTATTTATTAGTTTTAGTTTATTTCTAGTTGTAGTTATTTTTGTACTTAAAGTTAAACTAAATGAAAATGAGAAATGTTTTCTTGGAATGTAGTTGAAATAAAAATAAGTTACATTTTTTATATATTTTAATTTTAATTTTGTTTCTAAATATTTGTAATTTATTTTGTTGTACACTATAATGTTTGATTTAGCTCTTAATAGTATATCAATATACTATAATATAGTATATCGATGATAAAATAGCAAATATCCCAAACATCCCAAAAATGTTTATTACAGTAATATTCATTCATTCATAATAGAATTGATTCGTTCATTCATTTATAACAGAATTTTATTTTCGTATTTATTTATTTATAATAGAATTACATTTTTATTTATTTATTCATTTATTTATTAATTAATTTATAATATAATTTTATTTATTTATTGTTTTAATTCATTTTTTATTTTCTCATTCATTTATAATAGAATTGTATGTATTTATTTATTATTTTTGTTTATTTTCTACTTATTCATTCATTCATTCATTCATATATTCATTCATAATAGAATGTATAATAATGGTAATAATGGTTCATAATAATGGTATTTTCAGGGCTGTTGTGTCTGATGGAGGCGAACAGACACTCTGACATTGATGGGCTGATGTGTTGCCATGGCAATGAACACGTGATGTCACTTCCCTTGTCTCAGTGGACTGTGGCGCTTTTATTTATTATTTTTTTGTCTTGTCAGACACGTCGGGCTTCTGTGAATGCAGGTTCAGTTCTGAGGACGATCAGTGCGGCTGAATGCCACTTTCATCTTTTCGCGTTTACTGACAGTTGAAGGATTTTTACAATTGACTGCGTTTATAGAATAAAAGACAGAAGATGATTTAGTTCCTATCCATCAAACACTTCCCTGTCCAACAGAGACCTTCAGATCCGATTCTCACAGGAACTACACTGTAGAAAGAGAGAGAGAGTGTGTGTGTGTGTGTGTGTGTGTGTGTGTGTGTGTGTGTGTGTGTGTGTGTGTGTGTGTGAGAGAGATTGAGTGATTGAGTGAGTGAGAGAGTGAGTGATTGAGAGAGAGAGAGTGAGTGAGTGAGTGAGTGAGTGAGTGAGTGAGAGAGAGAGAGTGAGTGAGAGAGTGAGTAAGTGAGAGAGTGAGTGATTGAGTGAGTGATTGAGTGAGTGAGAGAGTGAGTGATTGAGTGATTGAGTGAGTGATTGAGTGAGTGAGTGAGTGATTGAGTGAGTGAGTGATTGAGTGAGTGAGTGAGTGAGTGATTGAGTGAGTGATTGAGTGAGTGAGTGAGTGAGTGAGTGAGTGAGTGAGTGAGTGTTTGAGTGAGTGAGTGAGAGAGTGAGTGATTGAGTGAGTGATTGAGTGAGTGATTGAGTGAGTGAGTGAGTGAGTGAGTGAGTGAGTGAGTGAGTGAGTGAGTGAGTGATTGAGTGAGTGAGTGAGTGAGTGAGTGAGTGATTGAGTGAGTGAGTGAGTGAGTGAGTGAGTGAGTGAGTGAGTGAGTGAGTGAGTGTTTGAGTGAGTGAGTGAGTGAGTGAGTGAGTGAGTGATTGAGTGAGTGAGTGATTGAGTGAGTGAGTGAGTGAGTGAGTGAGTGAGTGAGTGAGTGAGTGATTGAGTGAGTGAGTGAGTGAGTGAGTGAGTGAGTGAGTGATTGAGTGAGTGAGTGAGTGAGTGAGTGAGTGATTGAGTGAGTGAGTGAGTGAGTGTTTGAGTGAGTGAGTGAGTGAGTGAGTGAGTGAGTGATTGAGTGATTGAGTGAGTGAGTGAGTGAGTGTTTGAGTGAGTGAGTGAGTGATTGAGTGAGTGAGTGATTGAGTGAGTGAGTGAGTGATTGAGTGAGTGAGTGATTGAGTGAGTGAGTGTTTGAGTGAGTGTGTGAGTGATTGAGTGAGTGAGTGATTGAGTGAGTGAGTGATTGAGTGAGTGAGTGAGTGATTGAGTGAGTGAGTGAGTGAGTGAGTGAGTGATTGAGTGATTGAGTGAGTGAGTGATTGAGTGAGTGAGTGATTGAGTGAGTGAGTGTTTGAGTGAGTGAGTGATTGAGTGAGTGAGTGAGTGAGTGATTGAGTGAGTGAGTGAGTGAGTGATTGAGTGAGTGAGTGATTGAGTGAGTGAGTGTTTGAGTGAGTGAGTGAGTGTGTGAGTGAGTGAGTGAGTGAGTGAGTGAGTGAGTGAGTGAGTGAGTGAGTGAGTGAGTGTGTGAGTGAGTGAGTGAGTGAGTGATTGAGTGAGTGATTGAGTGAGTGAGTGAGTGATTGAGTGAGTGAGTGATTGAGTGAGTGAGTGAGTGAGTGTGTGTGTGATTGAGTGAGTGAGTGAGTGAGTGTGTGAGTGAGTGAGTTAGTTTTAGTTCTCACACAGACTGAGCAGTGAAGGGGACGAGACTCCAGCCAGAAGCTCATGAAGTGATGTATGAATTGGGCTAAAAGTCTAGACCAGCGTCTCTGCCATCTGGTAATCTCACATGAGGGCCGTCTAGCGTTATAGAGTTGAGTTTCATTAGCATAACAGCAGTGCCTTTTGCTAACAGCGCTAACAGCCACCCAGAGATGCGTTAGCAAGCTGTTTATGAGACGGACAGCTGGAGTCTAATGCACTCGCGTTGGGTTTCACGCTTCTTCTCCATTACCGTAACAGCTATTCATTAGAGCTTGTTTCTGTTTCTGATAATGGCCTGGCATAACATCCATTATTAATAATACACACCCTGATATTGAGCAACTGTCCACAGAAATCCTTATTATTACGCGGCCTGTGAAATATTCTGTGTGAGGATACGGTGGGTCTTTCCCGGGTCGTGGATATCAAGCAAATCAGGCTCTTTAATTTTGAATGTTTGATGCAGGTTTGTACGTTTCTCATCTCTGCTTCCAGATATCAGATCAAAGCGCCGCATGCACTCTTTCAGTCGTACTACGTTCCTGTAGCTCAACCACTGACACTCTTTCAGTCGTACTACGTTCCTGTAGCTCAACCACTGACACTCTTTCAGTCGTACTACGTTCCTGTAGCTCAACCACTGACACTCTTTCAGTCGTACTACCTTCCTGTAGCTCAACCACTGACACTCTTTCAGTCGTACTACGTTCCTGTAGCTCAACCACTGACACTCTTTCAGTCGTACTACGTTCCTGTAGCTCAACCACTGACACTCTTTCAGTCGTACTACCTTCCTGTAGCTCAACCACTGACACTCTTTCAGTCGTACTACGTTCCTGTAGCTCAACCACTGACACTCTTTCAGTCGTACTACCTTCCTGTAGCTCAACCACTGACACTCTTTCAGTCGTACTACCTTCCTGTAGCTCAACCACTGACACTCTTTCAGTCGTACTACGTTCCTGTAGCTCAACCACTGACACTCTTTCAGTCTTTCAGATAAAGTGCTACAAAAATTGTGAAACGTGGCCCATTCTGTTCAGGAATTGTTCAAAACTTTTGTGTGACATTAGGATTATTTCTGTTGCTACCGCATGTGTTTTAATACTTCCGGGTTTGGGTTTTCTGTCGTAAACCTTTACACATATTGTAATATATGTTTGGGATGGATTCTGTAGTATCAGTTAGATTTATATGTGCTTGAATATTACAGCAAATCATCATATTAGAGTGATTGACACTGAAAACTGGAGTAATGATGCTGAAAATTCAGCTTTGATCACAGGAATAAATTACACTTTACTAGATATTCACATATTAATAATATATATATATATTACTCTTTTTGATCAAATAAATGCAGCCTTGGTGAGCAGGAGAGACTTCAAAATCATTAATTTTTTAATTATTCCAAACGTTAGACTGGTTTAATTAGGTGGACATTTTTTTAAGTGCATATAAACATCAAATATGATAAAAGGAAGCTCAAATGTACTTGCTTGATGCAATTTGTTTTTAAAGCATCAAAGTTTTGCACTTTCAAGGGATGGACAGAAATCTCTCAGGTTTCCTTAAACATATTTTAATTTGTGTTTCAAGATTCGAATGAAATAAGGGCAAGGACATTTTTGAATTTTTATTGTTGGATGAACTATACCATTAAGCAAATAAAATGCTTAAATGAAATGACAATAAAATAGAATATTTTTATGATCTTAACATTTAAACAATCTTCTCAGTATCAGGGTTATTAGATGTACTTTCTTTACGAACGTTTACTGAATAAAATAACATACAAAAACGTACTTATTTTTTCACATATTTCCATTTAGTTTAACTTGATGTATAAAAAACTATAGACATTTTTTTTTAAAGAAGAAGAAATAAAGTATTAAAAATGTCAAATACAACAAAATTACTAAATCTTTAACTAAAATGTAAATATCAAAATTAATTGAAAAGTAAAATAGTAATGACACTAAAATAACTGTATACAATCATAGACCTAGAGAATAAATGTTAGCATCAATTATCTGGTTATCAGGACATTACTAAGATTATCGAACAACTGCTAAACTATTTTGTACTTTTGAAATGCATTAATGTTTAGACGTTAGAGATATTGAGTTGGAAAATCCAACATCTGACCATAAAGCGCATATAAGATGTTGAAGTCGGTTTACTTTACTATCTTATATGGTTCCATTTTCTCCTTAAATCGTTTGGTCCTTGAGTTTTAAATGCTCAATGGTTTGGTTTTCGATCATTGGATATTGGTTTGGATATTGGATGTTGGTTTTGATCATTGGAAACCATTGGTTTGGATATTGATTTCATTTCCACGCAACAGCAACCACACGCATGCATAAACACACAACCGCCAGCGTTGACATCCTCAGCGACCCCGTCTACTACCTTTCTAGAGTCCCATATCAGTCCCTCCTCTGTTTTTCTCTTTCTTAGTTCCCCCGAACCTGACCGTGCCGCAGGGCAAGTCCCCGCTGGCGGTGCGGGAGGGTGAGACGGTGGAGCTGGAGTGCCTTGTTTCAGGGAAACCCAAGCCCATCATCCTGTGGTCGCGAGCGGATAAAGAAGTGCCCATGCCCGACGGTAGCATGCAGATGGAGAGCTACGACGGCGTGTTGCGGATCGTGAACGTGTCGCGCGAGATGAGCGGATCCTATCGCTGCCAGACCAGCCAGTTCAACGGCTTCAACGTCAAGCCCAGAGAGGCCGTGGTCGAGCTCATCGTGCAGTGTAAGTGCTGTTTTACTTTCACTTAGAGTTGAGTTTTCAATGTCATGGGAATTAACGGGAATAAACTAGAAATGGGCAAAATTGCACGCTAGCCTGTAACAGGGAACTTAGTTGAAAATATCTTGCAGCACAATCTTGCTTAAAGTGCCCCTATACTGCTTTTTGGAATATTTCCTTTCATGCAGTGTGTAATATAGCTATTTTAATTTTATTTGGGGTTGAATTTTCAATATCAGAAACATATCAGAAACCTTCCATGGGAATTAATGGGAATAAACTTGAAATTTGCAAAATTGCACATTAGCCTGTAACAGGGAACATAATTGTAGTTGAAAACATCTTGCAGCACAATCTTGCTTAAAGTGCCCCAATTATTTGAATTTTCACAGAGAAGTGGCGTTGTATGGGGATGGAGAAACCCACCCAAATTAGCTTCGGTCAAACAGGCGTATAATAATTTGGGTAAATGTGTAAGTTAGATTTATGCCTATTTTCCCACATCTTCATGGACACCACAATGATTTCCCTCGTGTGGTAATATTTTTCCTTGTAATCATGTATGGATGGCAAAAATGGGAACCGCTGCGTCTGTGTATGAGAGAGGCGAAGTGTGTGTGCATTGTGCACACGCTACATTATGGCCACGTTTGTTTGTATATGATACACTTTGTATAAATTACCCCAAATTTCCAATTTATTCCCTTTGATTTCCATTAAGTTTTTGGAATACTTGGAATATTTCCAAAAATCCTCAGTTTAATTTAGCTTTTCTAGTTTTCATGGTAATTTTAGTTCAATTTTTAGTAATTTCATTATGTCCTTTTGTCATGCTGTGTGGAAATTGATAAGCAATTAAATCATATTGCTAGTGATTATATTTAGGATTTTTCCGCAATTTTGACTAAAATCATCTAAAACATCTTTAATTCCTCATTGTTCGGTTGGATTGATGCTCCCCATGTACCTCATCATGCCTTTTTGTGCTTAATTGCTGCTTGCTGCTATATTTAACACTGAGATGGGCTGAACATTCAAGCACTACAGTTAGTAATGTTTTTCTTTTGGACAAATAAACAAGTTTTTACAGGCTGTGTTTTGAATCTCACCCTGAATAAACCTCAAGACACCTCACATAATCTCATCCATTAAAACTTGAAAATTAAACCGCCACGTTATGAGTCACATCAGCTCTTTCCATTTTCTCAGAAGATCAATGTGTGTTTTGAGAAACTGGCTTTCAAGAGCACATACTGTATGTCTGAAAGGCTGCTTCTCGAGGAGGAGGAACTGGCGAGTCTCAGCGAACTCCACTTCAGACGGCATTACTCCAGCTGAAGGCAGCGACGCTCTTCAGGGAATAACAGATAGCAGCCGGGCTGATCCGACAGGAGTGAGGCAGCTGTATGCATAAAAAAACAAAAACATTTTAACTCTAAGGGTACCCACTAAACATAGACGTGCAGATCATGTCTATATTTGGTCCGTCGGTCCATCTATTTGATGTCCAAACTAGGTCCACTATTTGGATGTCCAACCATGACCCAACTTGGACGTCATCTTGACGTTCAACATTTGACCTTTGAACTGGGTCATTTTTTTTGGACGTCATTTGGACGTCTATGACAGGTGCAGGAAATTGACATGATTAATATGCAATATTTTTTATTTACAAATCTCAACATTGTTGTTATCAACATGATTAATACATATGAATACAGATTATTTATAATTATTTACTCCAAAAACTCCCATGATTGTCTCGGCAGCAGCTGATACCTGGAGACGCACACACAGCTGTAATGCTGGAGCTCGAACAGTAGCGCTGGCGCTCGCAACGCCAAGATCATGGGTTCGATTCCCAGGGAAAGCAAGAACTGATAGGAGTGTAAATGTGTAATGGAATGTAAGTCACTTTGGATAAAAGCGTCTGCCGAATGCATAAATGTAAATACATGGTACAGAAAACATGTCCTCCACCCTTTTGAAACATGGGACTACAGTTATAGAAGTTGTATAAAAACAACGTCTAAAATTAGTCTAAAGTCCTCCGTCATTGTGTTTGTGGTGTGAAATCACGCTGAGAGATAAAGTGTCTCTGGTGCGCCATTGAGGAGGAAGTGTGAATGCGATGAGAATGGCTTTGCTTGAGTGTTAATGCATTACGCTTGTATGTTCTTCATGCTGCACTGCACACTCAGAATGCATCTCTATTGTTTTCATGATGTGTCGAAGGACGAAAGAGAAGTGTGTGCAGTTTTTTGTGGAATCTGGGTTTTGCCGAGCAGTTTTGTCAAATTATTTTTTAATTTCAGAGATTCAGTGCAGTGATGCTGCATAAGGATTCATGACTAGACTGTACTTAGCGTACTGCACGCTTGTGAGTGTGTGTGTGTGTGTGTGTGTGTGTGTGTGTGTGTTAGGGTTTAACCAACTGTGCTGTGCCGCTACTAACTAAATGAATCATCACTTACAGTAATAATTTTCACAAACATCCCAGCGAGTCATTATACTATGGAAGCTTGTTTCTGCCATGCAATAAAAAAATTACATAAGGTAAGGTAAGGTATGGGGTTACAGTATGTGGTTGCTAGGGTGTTCTGAGTGTGTTTTAGAATGTTGCTACAGTATGTGGTTGCTAGGGTGTGCTGAGTGTGTTTTAGAATGATGCTACAGTATGTGGTTGCTAGGGTGTTTCGGGATTTTTTATAATGTTGCTACAGTGTGTGGTTGCTAGGGTGTTCTGGGTGTGTTTTAGAATGTTGCTACAGTGTGTGGTTGCTAGGGTGTTCTGGGTGTGTTTTAGAATGTTGCTACAGTGTGTGGTTGCTAGGGTGTTCTGAGTATGTTTTAGAATGTTGCTACAGTGTGTGGTTGCTAGGGTGTTCTGGGTGTGTTTTAGAATGTTGCTACAGTATGTGGTTGCTAGGGTGTTCTGAGTGGTCTTTAGAATGTTGCTACAGTGTGTGGTTGCTAGGGTGTTCTGGGTGTGTTTTAGAATGTTGCTAAAGTGTGTGGTTGCTAGGGTGTTCTGAGTGTGTTTTAGAATGTTGCTACAGTATGTGGTTGCAAGGGTGTTCTCAGTGTGTTTTAGAATGTTGCTAGTGTGTGGTTGCTAGGGTGTTCTGAGTGTGTTTTAGAATGTTGCTACAGTGTGTGGTTGCTAGGGTGTTCTGAGTATGTTTTAGAATGTTGCTACAGTATGTGGTTGCTAGGGTGTTCTGAGTGTGTTTTAGAATGTTGCTACAGTGTGTGGTTGCTAGGGTGTTCTGAGTGTGTTTTAGAATGTTGCTACAGTGTGTGGTTGCTAGGGTGTTCTGAGTGTGTTTTAGAATGTTGCTACAGTACGTGGTTGCTAGGGTGTTCTGAGTGTGTTTTAGAATGTTGCTACAGTATGTGGTTGCAAGGGTGTTCTGAGTTTGTTTTAGATTGTTGCTACAGTGTGTGGTTGCTAGGGTGTTCTGAGTGTGTTTTAGAATGTTGCTACAGTGTGTGGTTTCTAGGGTGTTCTGAGTGTGTTTTAGAATGTTGCTACAGTATGTGGTTGCTAGGGTGTTCTGAGTTTGTTTTAGAATGTTGCTACAGTGTGTGGTTGCTAGGGTGTTCTGAGTGTGTTTTAGAATGTTGCTACAGTGTGTGGTTGCTAGGGTGTTCTGAGTGTGTTTTAGAATGTTGCTACAGTGTGTGGTTGCTAGGGTGTTCTGAGTGTGTTTTTGAATGTTGCTACAGTATGTGGTTGCTAGGGTGTTCTGAGTGTGTTTTAGAATGTTGTTACAGTATGTGGTTGCTAGGGTGTTTTGGGATTTTTTAGAATGTTGCTACAGTGTTTTAGAATGTTGCTACAGTATGTAGTTGCTAGGGTGTTCTGAGTGTCTTATTTTATAATGTTGCTACAGTATGTGGTTGCGAGGATGTTCTGAGTGTGTTTTATAAAGTTGCTACAGTGTGTGGTTGTTTCGGGTGTTTTGAGTGTGTTTTAGAATGTTGCTAGAGTATGTGGTTGCTAGGGTATTCTGAGTGTTTTTAGAATGCTGTTACAGTATGTAGTTTTTAGGGTGTTCTGGGTGTTTTTAGAATGTTGCGACAGTATGTGGTTGCTAGGGTATTTGAGGATTTTTAGAATGCTGTTACAGTATGTGGTTGCTACGGTTTTTAATGTGTTTTTTAGAATGTTGCTACAGTATGTGGTTGCTAGGGTGTTCTGGGTGTGTTATAGAATGTTGCTACAGTATGTAGTTGCTAGGGTGTTCTGAGTATTTTTTAGAATGTTGCTACAGTATGTGGTTGCGAGGGTGTTCTGTTTAAAAAAAATGTTGCTACAGTGTCTGGTTGCTAGGGTGTTCTGAGTGTGTTTTAGAATGTTGCTACAGTATGTGGTTGCTAGGATTTTTTAATGTGTCTTTTTTTAGGGCTGTCAAACAATTAATCACGATTAATCGCATCCAAAATAAAAGTTTGTGTTTACATAATATATGTGTGTGTACTGTGTATAATTATTTTTAATACATAAATACCCACACATGCATGTGTATTTAAGAAATATTTGCATGTATATACTGTATATAGACTGAATGTAGCCTATATATAATGTATATTTTATATAAATATAAACATTTTATAAATAAATAACATATTTTTTCTGAAATATATACGTGTGTGCATTTATATACAAAATAATTATGTACAGTACACACACATATATTATGTAAACACAAACTTTTTTTTTGGATGCGATTAATCGCAATTGATCTTTTGACAGCCCTAGTTTTTTTAGAATGTTGCTACAGTGTGTGGTTGCTAGGGTGTTCTGAGTTTTTTTTTAGAATGTTGTTACAGTATGTGGTTGCTAGGGTATTCTGAGTGTTTTTAGAATGCTGTTACAGTATGTAGTTTCTATGGTGTTCTGGGTGTTTTTAGAATGTTGCCACAGTATGTGGTTACTAGGGTATTTGAGTGTTTTTAGAATGCTGTTACAGTATGTGGTTGCTATGGTTTTTTAATGTGTTTTTTTAGAATGTTGCTACAGTATGTAGTTGCTAGGGTGTTCTGAGTGTTTTTTAGAATGTTGCTACAGTATGTGGTTGCTAGGGTGCTCTGTTTAAAAAAAATGTTGCTACAGTGTGTGGTTGCTAGGGTGTTGCATGGGATGTGTATGTACACACATCTCATGTTGCTACAGTATGTGGTTGCTAGGGTTTTTGGAATGTGTTTTTTTAGAATATCACTAGTGTATGTGGTTGCTAGGGTGTTCTGAGTTTTTTTTAGAATGTTGTTACAGTATGTGGTTGCTAGGGTGTTCTGAGTGTTTTTTTAGAATGTCACTACTGTATGTGGTTGCTAAGGTGTTCTGGTTTTTTTCTTCTTAGCCAGCACCGCTAGCATGACGTAGACAGTGTTTGTGCTGTAGTATTTGATCCACAGGGTGTAAATCTCTGCAAGTCACTGAACGTTTACTGGGTTCACACACACATCACATGACTCACGGCTACAGATCTACATCAGGAGAGAAATGAATAACCATGATTACATGCAGACCGAAGCCTCTGAGGTGTTTGAGGAAATGAAAATATCTGTTGGGTTGAACTTTACTCGCAGACGCCACACAAACCGCAGCCAATTATGAAATACACTAGTAAATAATACTAAATAATGGCTTTGAGTGGAGTTGAGCAGAAACACATCTGCTGCCTGTCTTTGAATAGAAGATGCACTTTTATGATTACCGCTCAAAAGGCTTGTAATGAGCAATTAAACCTGCTGCTGTATGTTGCACGAGTGGAGCGGGAGGAAAGGTTGCTATGGGGTTGCTAAGGAGTTTTAAGAGGTTGTAAGTGCATTGCTACATGGATGCTGAGAGTGTTGCAATATTGTTGTTGCTGGGTTTTATAAAAAAAAAAAAAAACTTTTTACTAAATGAGGCAGGTGTGAAAGCACCCTGACTTACAGCTGGTTATGTGCTGGTATATATATATATGGTGTTTGTCTTTAGCATACGGAGCTCACGCCCGCGGGCAGCAGACGGTCTGTGCTTCACACCTGCCTCAGTTAGTTCGGTTGAATCGCACTAGAGTTCGTTTTCCCCCTCGGTGCGGTTGGTTTGGGCCGGTGTGAATGCAGCGATCGCACTCGGGCACCAAACAAACGTACCGAGACGAAGAGGTCCTGGAAGAGGTCGTCTCGGTGCGCTTTCAAGTGAACTCTGGAGCGGTTCGTTTGTGGTGAGAACGTGATCCGACCTCGAACAGACCCGACTGCCAAAGAACTGCGCATTACTGGACTAAACCAGCTGCCGTAGTCAAACAAAACTATTATTTAGATTGTCAATAGCGCTCCCTTTAAGCCATGGCTGACTTACCGCGTTCTGCACTCTCACTGAAACTCTCTGTAGAAATGTGTGAATCTAACAGTGAGTCTCTTATCTATATCGCGTCTAGACTTTGTTGTTTATGAGGGGATTTGCGAAGGGATAAAGCTCGTGGTGATTCTGAACACACACCGTGAGCGAATTCTCCGCATGTCTGCCGGATCTTCCCATAGATAGACACTAGAAATGGACACAGCGACCCCGTAGACTTCAACGGAGAAAAGTGAAGCATATTAGAAGCATCTCTTCCTGATGGCGGAGCGACTGCGCCGGCTCACACTGAGCTGGACGACGGAGATGTGACGTGAGCAGGGCAGGACTTAGGGGGCTTAGGGGTTTATGTTTGGGCCCTATACGCTACAAACATCATTATGGAGTAGCACAAATTACTCAAATATTTAAATATGCTTTGAGGTTCCTAGAACAATTAATATGCAACGTGCCTATAGTCAAAGTTTAGTGGTCGGCTAATTTTAAATAGTCATTATAATAATGCAGGATGTGCTCTCTAGGTTGAGATAAGATCAAAACTCTAATAATAAAGCCAAGAGAAAACAGTATTTTTTTAATTCATTGTCATAGCTATCTGTCAGATTCTTAAATTTAGTCAACAAATTCAATCAGAATGCAAAGACACGGTGGCTTATTATGACCAAATAAAAGGAAGTCGGTATCAATAAAATCCATTTTTTGGATTGACACAGGCTGTTCAGACATGGCATGTATGGATTTACACAGCAAATTATAATTGCATAAATTATGTTAAGAGATTAATGTTTTAAATGTAAAAATTTGAATGTAGAAATATGAAATGATTGAGAAAAATTAACTATGAAACCATTTTAACTATCAAACTAACACCGCCAGTAGGTGGCGGCAAGTCTCCATCTTAATGAGGGAGTTGATCCTTTATTCAACCGATTCGTTCAAAAATCCTAATTCGTTTAACCTAGCAAACGACTGTATGTATGAATAGGTAGCCTAATTGAATCATTTACTTGTCTGATTCTGTCAAAAATGAAGATTTTTTGAGGAACAAAACACGTGTTACTCGGAGGCGCAGCGGTTCTGCTGTTTGTTCTGTTTTCTTTGATTGAACCGATGTCACATTTGCGATTGTGCAGATGTTCGGAAAATCAGCGCCCTTGCTGGTGTGATAACTCACATATCATAGGCTCGTGTTTTAAATACATTAAACGGGAACCCGTTAGGCCTAAATGTTTTTTTTGTTTTTTTATAATTTTGATGACATATTCCTATATTGTGATGGCAGTGGAGAGAGCGCCTCAAAATTCTCCAGAGCACATCATTTTGTGAAAAAAATAAATAGAAATTATCATTCTCTTTAAAGCAATGAGACGTAAACATATGAGAA
>NW_026606590.1:1012500-1070000 GCF_029890125.1 Rhinichthys klamathensis goyatoka | reverse complement strand
GAGTGGACGAGCCTGTTCTGAAGACTCCCGTTCATTTTGAATCCACGGGAAGAGAGCGGAGAGCGCGTCTTTTTCAGGCACAGTGCAATTCATTTTATACCATCAACAGGCCTAACAATCATATAATAAACTATAGAGCCTCGATATTAAAGAAACGCCGAAGTCACTCCTAGGCTTTTTCGTTGGTGCGCCATCAGCTATGCCTACAAAAGACAGATGAAATGTAATATTAATAATTGATCCATGTCGGTATACACAGCCTAATATTTTATAATGAAAAATAGCCTACACAATCAAGATAGACTATTTACTTTTTAGCCTATTTATTAAATCCAGGAAATTGGTTAATGAAACATGGATTAAAATGAAGATACAATTAATACAAAACGAAATTCGCTTTGAAGAAAGGGTTTGTGCCTTTTTGAGGCCTCTGTGAAAGTTTGAAAGTCTTTTAGTGCCGCTTTCTGAGTGTTCGCGCCTGTAATGGAGAACTGTCACGTAACATTGTTGGCGCCCCATACAATAGCAGCATGTTGAAATTATGTGCCAAAATGCGTTTTCTATTAGGCTACAATGAAAATATTGTACAGTAGCCTATCAGATAAGGTCAGTTTGCCGAAGTGTGTTTACAGTTTTTCTCCGTCGCTTTGGTGCATTTCTCACATCACTATTTACATTTGCACAACAGTTAATGCAGTTCTCAAAACAATTAGTACAAACTGCGAAACCTAGTTGATAACCTGCAAATGCGTGTCACTTGCTCAAAATGGATAGCTCATTCCTCAAAAGCAAGTATTCATGTCAATGAAAGTGTCCGTGTCATCAAGATGAAAAGTCCTGACACCATTGTTTATGAACAAGATAGTCAAATGGCTTTGTCATGTTTTCATTATGACAGTTTACTCTGTAAATGTTTTCCAATGCAAAAAAGTCAGATCTTGGTGACACTACCTGACAATGCTCAAGACAGCACTATATACTATTTGCACAGCCATTTGAAAACTACAGTAAAGTTACACATTACTGTATTTAGTGAGGTAACCGAGTACAAGACACTGAATATGTATGTTTCACATTTTTACTGCAAATGCTTTTCGCAATTCTACTGTAATTTGTTCACAGCATTGTGCAAAAGAAAAAATACACCCTTATTTACAACAAAAATAAACTCCCTTTGGGTAGAGCTGTGCACAACTGTGAACAATATTGCAGTACATGAACTGAACATACAACATACATAAGTACTGTAAATCACTCATGCACACCCCTTCTCATCAGTGAAAGCTGAGGTTCACCTGAGAGAAACTGTTCAATTTAGGATAAAAAAAGATTTTTTTTAAAAAAGATTAAAATGTTATTACAATTTGCTTGACCGATTTTAACAACTAGTTCAACATTTTTGTATGTGATGACTCAAGCAATGAAATGAGGACTATTAGTTTTATATGGAATGACTATTCAGCATTCACAAGTATAGTTAATTTTGACTGACATGACATAAACAAATGATGATGTTATAAAACAGCAGAGAGTTGTATGAAAGCAATTGATTCATGTCCAAAAGCATTTGCAATTTGTTTGAAGGAATGAGAAACTGCTACTATGATGTGCACAAATGACTAAATGTTGTGGAGGTTGAACTAACTGTTGTGCAAATGTAAATAGTGATGTGAGAAATGCACCAAAGCGACTGAGAAAAACTGTAATTTAGGCTATTTATTTATTTGTGTCCCTGCGCGCCGATCGGAGAGGAGTTCACTGCTGATATTCTGAGAGCTTTCTAGTCTCGCGGCTGTCATCAGCAGCGCCTTGTATCGGCCAATCAGCGGATGGCGGGCGGGTGCGGTTTTGAAAACTGGTCAAAAACGTTGGTGCGGATGGATGGCGGACGGATGATGAGTTTTGTGATGCGGTTGCGGATGAAATAATAGCCCATCCGCGCATCTCTAATATGTAGATCTATTCCCATCACATGAAAGGTTGCCGTGATTAGTGTGATCTCATCAATTTCTTCACTTTCAAGAATGCTTTCACCAAATAACAATGCAAACACGATGTACAGTAAGAGCTTCGTTGTGCAGTGTAATAGCGTCATTGATTTCATAACGAGTTTTGGCAAGTGTCCAGATAACTCTCTCTGTTTGATTGACAGCTTGAGCGATTGGAAACGGATCGTTCTTTGATCGCTTTCTGTATATATTTTAATCACAGTTTAAATAAGATTATTTTCGTCCTACTAAGAGACACGATGTGAAGTTGGTCGTTTAGTCACTAGCTTGATTTCCTGATGCATAAACAGTATTGGATGATTATCTGTCTGAACTTGAATAATTACACATCAGAAATCACTGATCACAGATCAGGCATTAGAATAAACGTGATTACTTACATGTTTGTGGCGTTGCTGGCAGATACAAATCGTAAAAGTCTGTTTGCAAAGCATGCGCCGAAACTACGACTGATTTACCAAATAATCCACAGTGAAATGCACCGAATACCAATAATGCACTGCTGAGACTTTCACATCGTTGAAAAAACTCCACTTTCCTAGCATTAGGGTGGTTTGGAAGGTAATGGCACTGATCCTGTGTCGATCTTTACTCGTTCTCATGTCATTATTCACTAACGCTCCAGTGGGCGGGGCCAAAGACGCGGTGACGTAGACGTAGGCGTTGATATTCGCTTTAGAGATCCTGTTGTTTTCTAGCCTTGGTTTCAATAAAATTTGTTTTTTTGGAATAACAAGGAAGTTTTTAGTTTTGAAACTTACAGGGTATTTTTATAGTATAACGACCTCTTAATTGACAAAAGATCAAGGAAAATTGTAATCCTCAGTTCGGGATCCCTTTAACCCCAGAGCTGGATCATGCACATATAGGGTGTTGTCAGGAGCATATGATGGGATGAGATGAGGACTGATGTCTGATATCCGGAAGGATCAAGGCTGTTTGAGGAGCCGGTCGATTGGCCTTTGTCTCTCAGACCCGGCACTACATGAGTCTTTTCTCTGCTGTGTTTACTGTTGATGTGTGTGTGTGTGTGTGTGTGTGTGTCAGACCTCTCCAGCCCCGCGGCTGTGTGCTTTACTCACTCGCTCTCATGCCTAATGTGCCAATCGCTCAGACTTCATCTCTCCCTCAGCGCTCTGCCAGTTCTGCCAGTTCTTCCATCTGCTCCTGAGAGACCGGCGCTCCAGCTCCTGATTAGCCTGGGATCTGGACCGGGATCCTCCAGAGGGATCTCTGCAGGTGTAATGGGTCTGGGTTTGTTCTCGCTGCGACAAACATCAGAAACCATTCATTTCCTCTTTAGATCCGAGCGAACTGCTCTCTTTTGGGGCATTTTTACTGGAAACGCAATAAAATAATGTTTTATTTATTTAATACTCTTGTTTCACTACCTATGGATGGATAGACAGAAGACGGATAGATAGATAGATAGATAGATAGATAGATAGATAGATAGATAGATAGATAGATAGATAGATAGATAGATAGATAGATAGATAGATATATAGATAGATAGATAGATAGATGGGTGGATAGATAGATAGATAGATAGATAGATAGATAGATAGATAGATAGATAGATAGATAGATAGATAGATAGATAGATAGATAGATAGGTGGATAGATAGATAGATAGATAGATAGATAGATAGATAGATAGATAGATAGATAGATAGATAGATAGATAGATAGATAGATAGATAGATAGATAGATAGATTGATTGATTGATTGATAGATAGACAGATAGATAGATAGATAGATAGATAGATAGATAGACAGACAGATAGATAGATAGATAGATAGATAGATAGATAGATAGATAGATAGATAGATGGATAGATGGATAGATGGATAGATAGATAGATAGATGGATTTTTAAAATAAAAGATCAGACTAAAATGTCAGACTACATAAAAAATGTTTACTAAACTTTAAGCCCGGACAAATATGTGAAGTAAGCTTGAAGTTTGAAGATTTTAAGGTCATGTTGTAGACAAATAGACTGACAGTTGCTTGGGTGGTTGCTAGGGTGTTGCTATGTGGTTGCTAAGGTATTTTATAGGATATTCTCTATGTTCTAGGTAGTGTCTAGGATGTTGCAAGGCCATTACTGGGTTATTGTAGTTGGCTGCTAGGGTGTTACTATGCAGTTGATATATTGTACTGGTAGTTGCTAGGGTGTTGCTATGCAGTTGCTCTAGTGTTCTGGGTGGTTTGCAATATGGTTACTTGTGTGTTTTGGGCCAGTGCTCGGACATTATATAGATGGATGATGGATGAATAGACAAATGGATTTTTTTTTTTTTTTTTTTTGCATGATTGTTTTTTTGTTTTTGAGAACTTATTTTTGTGTCCAAAAATGTATCTTTTTTTCTTTTTTGCACCGTAATATTCTTCTTTTGAGTTGTGGACTGACACAAGGATGATTAAATGATGACAGAATTTACATTTTCACTGTAAAATCCCTGTATTTGCACCACATGATTTATTGCTGTATTTCACTCCAAAAATGTGCGGCATGATCGATGATGTCACGAAAGAAGCATCAGTTTCATCCTAAGCATTAACATCCAGACGGGGTGTTGTGTGTAAAAATGCTCATCGGCTCTGCTTTTGTTAGGTTTTGTTTTATTGCGCTGGCTTTAATTTACCGCTCGAGTAGTTTCCATTTTAAGGTGAATTACTGATAATGAGAAACATCCGCTAGTTAATGTTCACGCTGAGATCGTATGATAGTAAGTCAATAGAGCTTTCAGCACGAGAGATCATGACATATGCTGATCTGAGACACGCCATCCATCTTTCTCTACAGCTTTCATCCCTCTTTCTCACACTAATCCCGCTTTCTGGGTCTTAATAAGAGTATTAGCGGAGAGATGATCTACTGTTCTGCAGAGGAAAGTGGCTTTAAAGCGACTCGGATGGATGGATGGATGGATGGATGATAGACTTGTGTGTTTGGTAACATTAGCCGCGTTTCCATTACCGATTGGGTCCACTTTATTTCGATAGTCCACTTTAGACATTCTGCTAACTATAAGTAACTTTTCAACTACATGTCAACTATAGCTCTCTTTAGAGTATTAGTAGCCTGTAGTAGACGGTTAGGTTATGGTTAGGGTTCGGGTTAGTAGAATAAGAGTTATCAGATATTAATCAGACAGTCTACTAATACTCTAATGACAGTTAGATGACATGTAGTTGCAAAGTCACTAAGGGTGTATTCACACCTGCCTTGTTTGGTTTGATTGAATCGAACTCTAGTTCGTTTCCCCCCTTGGTGCGGACCTTTTGGGCAGGTGTGAATACAGCAATCGAACCCGGGTGCGGACCAAACAACCGAACCGAGACCCAGCTGAAGAGGCTTTTTGACGGGATTCGGTTTCTGCCGAACCTAAGAATGTTTTTCCACCGAGCCCCAGGCTTGCTGGTCGACATCACGCCGCCGTTGATTACGGGCAGGTGTTTGCGTAGGTGGACCGTTCGAATGCAGTAGGCTGTGAGAAAGTGACAATGGATCAGAAAAAGTGTTGTTTGGCGGTACTTTCAGTCAAAAGAAGGCGATTCAAGTCGAGCTACATGTTCAATTTGCAATGCCGATGTGTCTCGTGGTGGCAGGGACCCTAAACAATACACAACATCGCCGCTGTTAAAACAGTTGTGTACGAAACATCTGAAAGAATATGAAGGAATAGACAGACAGCAACTTCAGGTCCGGCGAAGGAAGGACAGTCACAGATGAAAACTTGTGTTAGGCTAATATGCTGGATACTGATTGGATCTTGAGATAGGGTAAACATGGTAATTGTCAAAAAAATTGTTTTTCCCACTTGTCATCCTGGCGTGTTGCCTATTCTTTTTTTTCCCTTTTTTTTTTTACAGTTAAAATAAAATAAAATGATAAATACACTGCTGTGGACGTTGTTTACTTGATTAATGTGTTTGCCGTGTTAATGGACTGAGGATGGGAGTAGGGTTTCGGATTCGGCTGAATCTTAACCAGTGGATTCGGTATTCGGCCGAACCCCACAAATGTGGATTGGGTGCATCCCTGTGATTGGCCACATTTGAGGAGTTTCTGGGTGTTTCTCTCTCAGATCAATGGGATCTACCCAATGGGGTCAGAAAAATAATCTTGTTTCTGTTTGAATTAAGATTTTTTTTATTCCCCCATTGGCAGATAATTTCGCTTGTTTTAAGCAAAAACTCACTTAATTTTGATTAATTCCCCCGGAAAACAAGACTTAATATCTTATGGCATTTTACTACTTAAGTAAATGCATCTTGACTTAAGAACTTTTAGATATTTGGACTGGAAACAAGACAAAAATACTAAGTAAAAAAAGCATTTTTTGCAGTGTATGAGGAGTTTCTCCCTCAGATCCGCTTCAAGCTCTTGATTGTGTTATTTCTTAGAGGTTTATATTCCAGTATTCCCGTAATTCTTTAGTCTTTTATGAGTTTAATAGAGAATCCCACTTTCTGGGTCTTAATAACACTGAGTATTAGCTGAGAGATGATCTACTGTTCTACAGATGAAAGTGGCTTTTAAAGCGACACACACACACACACACACACACACACACACACACATATGGATGGATGATAGACTTGTGAGTTCCTGGAACATTTGTAAACAAGTCGTCCTGGTGTAATCTTCCCTCTCTCGTCTCTCTGAGACTGGGAGGGATAGTGTGTTTGAAGTGGAGATCCCTGTCGAATCTACAAGCACCTCCAGCTTGGTACTGCAGGCCCGGAGAGCACCGCTGTTGTAATAGTGTTTGTTTTCCGAGCCGAAAGTGGCCCGTGATTCACCCGGACAAGGTTTACGGTGGGCAATTTTCTCTCCGAGGCTTTCCTCTAAATTGAGCGCTGAGCCGGTAAAGCTGCTGGAACAATAACATGTTATTTGCTGCGACCCTCTTCGGAAAGTTTGTCCGGCTAGAATAAGCTTCTGCCGCGTGTGAACAGATGAAACGTGTTGAAGGAGACGAGACGGCGTTACTTCTGCTGAAAGATCAACTTCTCAGGGGCATTCAGACATTTAGGATTGTGCATTTCATTTGTTTGAAGTGCACATTGAAACCACAGTCTGCATAGTTACCAAAAATAGTTTTTTTTTTTAAGTTCAGGACAAGTTTATATATATAAAATGTATTTCATAATATATTTTATATTAATTTATAATTTTCATTTATAATTAGACTTTATTTGTATTCATTTATTCATGATAACATTTATTTATTTATTCTTTCATTCATATTATAATTTATTTAATGTATTTATTTATTTATAATGAAAATGTATTGTTATTTATTTATAATTATATTTTATTTGTATTCATTATTCATAATATAATTGATTTTCTTGTTTTTTATCATTATTTATTTGTGTCCATTTATATATTATTAATGTATTGTTTAATTAATAATAGAATTAAAATAGTATTTATTTATAATTTAATTTATGTGTGTTTATTTACTTATTTATTCACTCATGCATAGTAGAATTTATTTTCATTTATTATTTATTTAATTATTTATAATGTAAATGTATTCTCATTAATTTATAATAAAAAAATTGACATTTTTTCATTCATTCATTCACAATAGAATTAACTAAACTAATAGTTAATGTATCATTCATTTTTTAAATATATTTATTCATGTATAACAACATTTTATTATTTATTTATATACTCGTCTTTCATTCATAATATATTTTTTATATAATTTAATTTATGTATATTTATTTATTCATTCATTTATAATATTTATTTATTTTAATCCATTTTAAACTGTCTGATTCCTAAACTATTACCCACAATCCTGAATATTAGCAAATGCTTACAGCCTTGCGAAAAACAAATGAGTAATTATTGAGTTTGAAACGGAGTTGTTGTGTGAGAACATGATCGACGGCAGCCTTGTTTAACTCTTTTAACTCTCGTAACTCTTTTAACTCTTGTAACTCTCGTAACTCTTTTAACTCTTGTAACTCTCGTAACTATTTTAACTCTTGTAACTTTTAACTCTCGTAACTCTTTTAACTCTTGTAACTCTCGTAACTATTTTAACTCTTGTAACTCTTGTAACTTTTAACTCTCGTAACTCTTTTAACTCTTGTATCTCTTTTAAATCTTGTAACTCTTTTAACTCTTGTAACTCTTTTAACTCATAACTCTTTTAACTCTCGTAACTCTTTTAACTCTCGTAACTCTTTTAACTCTTGTAACTCTCGTAACTCTTCTAACTCTTGTAACTCTTTTAACTGTCTTAACTCTTGTAACTCTCGTAACTCTTTTAACTCTCGTAACTCTTTTAACTCTTGTAACTCTCGTAACTCTTGTAACTCTTTTAACTCTTTTAACTCTTAACTCTCGTAACTCTTGTGACTCTCGTAACTCTTTTAACTCTCGTAACTCTTTTAACTCTTGTAACTCTCGTAACTCTTTTAACTCTCATAACTCTTTTAACTCTCGTAACTCTTTTAACTCTTTTAACTCTTTTAACTCTTGTAACTCTTTTAACTCTCGTAACTCTTTTAACTCTCGTAACTCTTTTAACTCTTGTAACTCTCGTAACTCTCGTAACTCTTTTAACTCTCGTAACTCTTTTAACTCTCGTAACTCTTTTAACTCTTGTAACTCTCGTAACTCTCGTAACTCTTTTAACTCTCGTAACTCTTTTAACTCTCGTAACTCTCGTAACTCTTGTAACTCTCGTAACTCTTTTAACTCTCATAACTCTTGTAACTCTCTGCGGTCTCCCTGGTCTTCTAGAAGAGTGTGTGCTGGATATATCCGAGCTCCAGCGGGACTGAGTGTTTCCGAAAGCTAACATCACTGGATCTGCAGCAGGACCGTCTGCATTTGTCCCAGAAGCCTCGAGGTTTTCCTGTTTTCGGTGTTTGTCATCTCTGTGCTTCATTAGAAGAGTCTCGGCTCGTGTAATACGCCTTGCCGGACACTAACACCAGCGAGTGCTTGCAGAGATCAGCATCGTGTCGATCCATCAGCTCTCGTCTCGATGCAGACCTGCAGAGATCAAGAGCTTGTGCTCTACATGCTCATCTACAGGCTCAGATTTCTCTGAATTTCACTCTCAGTGTCACATGGCTTTCTTTACATCGCCTGTTATATACGAGTTAGGTGTCATTCGAAAGCTTAAACACTCGAACATTCATCTGGTGAAAACTTTTTTGAAATTGAACATTGCGTTGCATGGAAACTGTACAACTCGTGTTTGAATTTATAGTCCAGATTATATGGTAAAATAAATATTTTGAAAGCCTCGAGCAGCCATATCACCCTGTGTTTACCAGCAGCCATATCACCCTGTAGCCCAAGACTGGTTGCCCACTGAAGCTAAGCAGGGTTGAGCCTGGTTAGTACCTGGATGGGAGACCTTCTGAGAAAACCAGGTTGCTGCTGGAAGAGGTGTTAGTGAGGCCAGCAGGGGGCGCTCACCCTGTGGTCTGTGTGGGTCCTAACGCCCCAGTATAGTGACGGGGACACTATACTGTCAAAGAGCACCGTCCTTCGGATGAGACGTTAAACCGAGGTCCTGACTCTCTGTGGTCACAAAAAATCCCAGGATGTCTTTCGAAAGAGTAGGGGTGTAACCCCGGCATCCTGGCCAAATTTGCCCAGTGGCCTCTGTCCATCATGGCCTCCTAATAATCCCCATATATATATATATATACACTGATTGGCTTCATCACTCTGTCCCCTCCTCAGTAAGCTGGTGTGTGGTGGGCGTTCTGGCGCACTATGGCTGCCGTCGCATCATCCAAGTGGAGCTGCACATTGGTGGTGGTTGAGGAGATCCCCCTTCCATGTGAAGCGCTTTGAGTGCCTAGAAAAGCGCTATATAAATGTAATGAATTATTATTATTATATACAGATCATATACAGCATCATATACAGCATCATATACAGCATCATATGCAGCATCATATACAGCATCATATAAAGCATCATATACAGCATCATATACAGCATCACATATAGCATCATATACAGATCATATACAGCATCATATACAGCATCATATACAGATCATATACAGCATCATATACAGCATCATATACAGATCATATACAGCATCATATACAGATCATATGCAGCATCATATACAGCATCATATAAAGCATCATATACAGATCATATACAGCATCATATACAGCATCATATGCAGCATCATATACAGCATCATATATAGCATCATATACAGATCATATACAGCATCATATAGCATCATATACAGCATCATATATAGCATCGTAAACAGCATCATATATAGCATCATATACAGCATCACATATAGCATCATATACCGATCATATACAGATCATATGCAGCATCATATGCAGCATCATATATAGCATCATATACAGATCATATACAGCATCATATACAGCATCATCTACAGCATCATATATAGCATCATATACAGCATCATATACAGATCATATACAGCATCATATACAGATCATATACAGCATCATATACAGATCATATACAGATCATATACAGCATCATATATAGCATCATATACAGCATCATATATAGCATCATATACAGATCATATACAGCATCATATATAGCATCATATACAGCATCATATACAGATCATATACAGCATCATATACAGCATCATATATAGCATCATATACAGATCATATACAGCATCATATATAGCATCATATACAGATCATATACAGCATCATATATAGCATCATATACAGATCATATACAGCATCATATACAGCATCATATACAGCATCATATACAGATCATATACAGCATCATATACAGCATCATATATAGCATCATATACAGATTATATACAGATCATATACAGCATCATATACAGATCATATACAGCATCATATATAGCATCATATACAGATTATATACAGATCATATACAGCATCATATAAAGCATCATATACAGCATCATATACAGCATCACATATAGCATCATATACAGATCATATACAGCATCATATACAGCATCATATACAGATCATATACAGCATCATATACAGCATCATATACAGATCATATACAGCATCATATACAGCATCATATGCAGCATCATATACAGCATCATATATAGCATCATATACAGATCATATACAGCATCATATAGCATCATATACAGCATCATATATAGCATCGTAAACAGCATCATATATAGCATCATATACAGCATCACATATAGCATCATATACCGATCATATACAGATCATATGCAGCATCATATATAGCATCATATACAGCATCATATACAGATCATATACGGCATCATATACAGCATCATTTACAGCATCATATATAGCATCATATATAGCATCATATACAGATCATATACAGCATCATATACAGATCATATACAGCATCATATACAGATCATATACAGATCATATACAGCATCATATATAGCATCATATACAGCATCATATAAAGCATCATATACAGATCATATACAGCATCATATATAGCATCATATACAGCATCATATACAGATCATATACAGCATCATATACAGCATCATATATAGCATCATATACAGATCATATACAGCATCATATATAGCATCATATACAGATCATATACAGCATCATATATAGCATCATATACAGCATCATATACAGCATCCTATACAGCATCATATACAGCATCATATACAGATCATATACAGCATCATATACAGCATCATATATAGCATCATATACAGATTATATACAGATCATATACAGCATCATATACAGATCATATACAGCATCATATATAGCATCATATACAGATTATATACAGATCATATACAGCATCATATACAGCATCATATACAGCATCATATATAGCATCATATACAGATCATATACAGCATCATATATAGCATCATATACAGCATCATATACAGATCATATACAGCATCATATATAGCATCATATACAGATCATATACAGCATCATATACAGCATCATATATAGCATCATATACAGATTATATACAGATCATATACAGCATCATATACAGATCATATATAGCATCATATACAGATCATATACAGCATCAAATACAGATCATATACAGCATCATATACACTCACCTAAAGGATTATTAGGAACACCTGTTCAATTTCTCATTAATGCAATTATCTAATCAACCAATCACATGGCAGTTGCTTCAATACATTTAGGGGTGTGGTCCTGGTCAAGACAATCTCCTGAACTCCAAACTGAATGTCAGAATGGGAAAGAAAGGTGATTTAAGCAATTTTGAGCGTGGCATGGTTGTTGGTGCCAGACGGGCCGGTCTGAGTATTTCACAATCTGCTCAGTTACTGGGATTTTCACGCACAACCATTTCTAGGGTTTACAAAGAATGGTGTGAAAAGGGAAAAACTTCCAGTATGCGGCAGTCCTGTGGGCGAAAATACCTTGTTGATGCTAGAGGTCAGAGGAGAATGGGCCGACTGATTCAAGCTGATAGAAGAGCAACTTTGACTGAAATAACCACTCGTTACAACCGAGGTATGCAGCAAAGCATTTGTGAAGCCACAACCCGCACGACCTTGAGGCGGATGGGCTACAACAGCAGAAGACCCCACCGGGTACCACTCATCTCCCCTACAAATAGGAAAAAGAGGCTACAATTTGCAAGAGCTCACCAAAATTGGACAGTTGAAGACTGGAAAAATGTTGCCTGGTCTGATGAGTCTCGATTTCTGTTGAGACATTCAGATGGTAGAGTCAGAATTTGGCGTAAACAGAAAGAGAACATGGATCCATCATGCCTTGTTACCACTGTGCAGGCTGGTGGTGGTGGTGTAATGGTGTGGGGGATGTTTTCTTGGCACACTTTAGGCCCCTTAGTGCCAATTGGGCATCATTTAAATGCCACGGCCTACCTGAGCATTGTTTCTGACCATGTCCATCCCTTTATGGCCACCATGTACCCATCCTCTGATGGCTACTTCCAGCAGGATAATGCACCGTGTCACAAAGCTCCAATCATTTCAAATTGGTTTCTTGAACATGACAATGAGTTCACTGTACTAAAATGGCCCCCACAGTCACCAGATCTCAACCCAATAGAGCATCTTTGGGATGTGGTGGAACGGGAGCTTCGTGCCCTGGATGTGCATCCCACAAATCTCCATCAACTGCAAGATGCTATCCTATCAATATGGGCCAACATTTCTGAAGAATGCTTTCAGCACCTTGTTGAATCAATGCCACGTAGAATTAAGGCAGTTCTGAAGGCGAAAGGGGGTCAAACACAGAATTAATATGGTGTTCCTAATAATCCTTTAGGTGAGTGTACAGCATCATATATAGCATCATAATACAATGCTAAATCATAAATCAGATGTACACCTATGTACAATAACATACCGATGTCCAGCAATCGATTTAATTAGTACATTGTGTTTAATTTGTCATTTAATGCACTTTAACACATGCACTTTAATGGTCCAGTGGCAGAAGTTTTGCTAAGCGTGTCAGAGGTTCTGGGTTCTAATCCGCACTTTTTTTTTTTTTTCTCATTAAACCAATTATGTTTATCAGTGGTTGTATATCAAGCAGGGACACGTTTGTGTGCATTTTACTTTGTGATTTCTCCGGAATGAATGGAGAGTCTCCGCAACGGATTAAAGCGGCAGCGCGAGCCACAAGAGAACACCGTATCCACGCCACTGGTCGCAGTCAACGGGCACTTTGATCACTTGATTTCAAAAACAACACATTTCAGCGCTAGATCGCCTCTTATTTAACAAACGAACTAAATGAATGCTCTGCTAGTTAACTAGAGATGTTTTATTTATTTGTATTATTTACATCCGTGACGTGAGATGTTTCAAAAGTGGTGGGGACAATATTGACCCTGGCAAAAAGTGGTGGGGACATGTCCCACCCGTCCCACCCGCAAATTACGCCTATGGCATCATATACAGCATCATATACAGCATCATATACAGCATCATATACAGCATCATATACAGCATCATATACAGATCATATACAGCATCATATACAGCATCATATACAGCATCATATACAGCATCATATACAGCATCATATACAGATCATATACAGCATCATATACAGCATCATATACAGCATCATATACAGATCATATACAGCATCATATGCAGCATCATATACAGCATCATATACAGCATCATATACAGCATCATATACAGATCATATACAGCATCATACAGCATCATATACAGATCATATACAGCATCATATATAGCATCATATACAGCATCATATACAGCATCATATACAGATCATATACAGCATCATATACAGCATCATATACAGCATCATATACAGATCATATACAGCATCATATACAGCATAATATACAGCATCAGCAATTTCCAGTGGATCCTTGATGTATGCTTCTGTGTGTTTTTAGGTCATTTATTTCATTTTATCTATAAATGTTTTTACATTTTTATACTAATTTTACCTAATTTTTAAATAAATAAATTTTACCTCATTTTTAAATGTTTTATATTTTTATTATTATATTTATTTATTTATTCTGTTTAATTATTTAAAAAAATATATTTATAAAAATTATTTATCATATTTATATGTATTTATATATATACAGTATTCAACATTTAAAGTGGATCAAAAAAGTTCATCAAAGTTGTCCTAAGACAAGAACGGTATTGATAACCCATTAATTAAAATAAATCCATAAAATAAATATAATCAATATTTTCATCATGTGATATATAAGTATACTCGAGATTTCTCGTGCGTACAAACATCTCACTGGGTTATCACAATCAATGGCATAAAGGAATGTTTGGAAATGTAATCTGATGTTTCCTAACAACCCACTACTATGTGTGTGTGTGTGTGTGTGTGTGTGCGCAGGGAAAGCGTTCGCTCCGGAGTTCTACTACGACACCTATAGCCCGCTGTGGCAGAACCGGCCTCGGGTTTACGGCTACAAGCTCCAGTGGACTCAGATGAGCCCCGGCGCCGTGGACCGGATCATGGCCTATCGCCTGGGCATACGGCAGGTCAGTGGGGGGGGGTTATGTCCTTGTTTTAATGTACTTTATGTATTCTTATGAAACGTGGTCTACTGTATGTATAAGTATTGTTGGTTTGTTTTAATGTATTTGACATTATATCTGACAATATCTGACATTACACCAGGGACTGCACTGTCCCTGTAACTCTGTATTAATTAATTAATTTATGAGCATGCATGTGTTCTCCCAGTTCACTAAATGAGCCATGCACTGGAAAAGAGCAAACACACACTCCAGTGACTAATTCCCTGGTGTGTTTCCCCACTTGTGTGTGTTCTGCCACAGAGATCAGGAGGGACTTCACATGAGCAACATACACTCGAAAAACTCCAGGTTAAACTTAAATAGCAATATATAATATATACAATCTAATGACATGACAAAAACATGATAAAATTACTAAAACATTCAACTAAAATTAACATGAAAACTAAAAATCAGATTCAAAATATTAATAACACTGATAGTTTTTATTAATTTATAGTGATTTTAGAACATCTAGTTAAACTTGGCAACTAGTTTACATTTTTTCATTTTTAATTTACATTATCATTACATTATTTTTAATTTACATTATCATTACATTATTTTAAATTTACATTATCATTACATTATTTTTAATTTACATTATCATTACAATATTTTTTACATTTACTTTGTCATTACATTATTTTTAATTTACATTATCATTACAATATTTTTTAAATTTACATTGTCATTACATTATTTTTAATTTACATTATCATTACATTATTTTAAATTTACATTATCATTACATTATTTTAAATTTACATTTTATCATTACAATATTTTTTAAATTTACATTGTCATTACATTATTTTTTAATTTACATTATCATTATATTATTTTAAATTTACATTATCATTACATTATTTTTAATTTACATTATCATTACAATATTTTTTAAATTTACTTTGTCATTACATTATTTTTAATTTACATTATCATTACATTATTTTAAATTTACATTATCATTACAATATTTTTTAAATTTACATTGTCATTACATTATTTTTTAATTTACATTATCATTATATTATTTTAAATTTACATTATCATTACATTATTTTTAATTTACATTATCATTACAATATTTTTTAAATTTACATTGTCATCACATTATTTTAAATTTACATTATCATTACATTATTTTTTAATTTACATTATCATTACAATATTTTTTAAATTTACATTGTCATTACATTATTTTTAATTTACATTATCATTGCATTATTTTAAATTTACATTATCATTACATTATTTTTAATTTACATTATCATTACAATATTTTTTAAATTTACATTGTCATTACATTATTTTTAATTTGCATTATCATTACATTATTTTAAATTTACATTATCATTACAATATTTTTTAAATTTACATTGTCATTACATTATTTTTTCATTTACATTATCATTACATTATTTTTTCATTTACATTATCATTACATTATTTTTAATGTACATCATCATTACAGTATGTCTCATTAGCGTGGTCAGAGAGCATGTCTGCGCTGTAAGCAAACGCGGGCTCGTTCGCCCAGTCCTCTCTCCGTCCACACAGATCACGGTAATCCGCTGTTTCTCTGCGTGAGTGAGAGAGCGAGGGCTCCTGGGTAAATAAGTGTCGGCCCCGGGCCCCGGATCTACTGTGTTCATCACCTCAGCTCTTCATAATGCACATGTACAGTCAGGGCCGTAGCTAGAGGATTCGGGGCCCCCTGAAAAAATATTGATGTGGGCCCCCACCACCCTCCACCAATATCATATACTGTACAATAGATGAACATGGAGGCCCACATATAACAGGAGATGGTGATGTTGTTGTAAACCCCCCCCCCCCCCCCCCCCCCATCAGTCTGTTATAATTCATAAATCAAAAAGTAAACATTTAGAAATTGACAAGAATGCAGTCTAATTAAAAAAATAAAACCATTTATTGCCTTATTTTTTAATAAAGATAATATGGAACTGGTAATATTATTAAATAAAGCGAATACATTTATTCATCCAAGTGCAGTGTGTTGTATTCGTGTTTTCTCGATGTTTTAAATATCATCAGCCGGCAGGTCAGATGCATAATGCAATGCGCCGTGACTCGTGTAATTTTTTTAAAACTCTAGTTACAATAGTGTAAAAAGACAGGAATTTAGACCACGTAATCATTCGGCCGATTGCGGCGCGCACCGATAATAAAAAATGACTGTACACGGCAGACTGTAGACGGAAGTTTTCTAATTCCCAGCGAAATAACAATATATAACCGGTCTTTAAGAACGTCTTGATCGACTGGGATACAACCACTCTCCTTGCCTCCCTCTCCGTCTTTTCCTGGCATTTCAGGTTCCCTGATTTGTTTTCTTTTCCCCGACATTTTTCAGTCAGTCAGTCTCCTGCTCTTCCACCAACTTCATCGTTAACTTCAGGCTGCCGCCTCAACTCTGATTGGTTCTGTTCACGAGCTGGGGCGGGACTTACAATTTTATTGGGTCCATCTGATGTTTGTCACTGACTCTGACTGAATAATTAATAAATACTTTAGGTCGGACTAAACCATTTTTATGGAGGTAAGAGAAGCAGATATTTGGAAAAATATTTACCCAAATTGCAAGTTTTTGTGGTTTTCATTTAAATTATTCATACAACAGGGGCCTAAATTGTATAACTGCTGGATTTTGTGGGGCCCCCTGGGCAGCGGGGGCCCCTATAATTGTCCCCACCTTTCACCCCACTAGCGACGGCCCTGTGTACAGTAGCAGGCTCAGTGATTGTGTGCTGGAAATATTAAATATGCCAAAGGTGCGCTGTAGTGTACTATTTCCAGTGGATATGTGCTTTTAGGTCAGTACTGCCTACTAAATTATATTTATCTATTTAATTATTTATTTATTTTGCACTCTTTACTCATGTCTTCATCATATGTTGGAAATAACACGCCAATGGTGTCCTGTAGTTCCAGTGGGTCCTAAATGCATGATTTTATTTAATTTTATATTTTGCATTCTTTACTCATGTCTTCGTGAGTGTTTTTTTATTTTATTTACTTATTTTGTTATTTAATTGTATTTTGCTTTCTTTACTCATGTCTTCGTGAGTTATTTTATTTCATTTTAAAATAAAATTATAATTATTTAAAAATATAAAAATA
Source organism: Rhinichthys klamathensis goyatoka (assembly GCF_029890125.1). Lineage (NCBI taxonomy): Eukaryota > Metazoa > Chordata > Actinopteri > Cypriniformes > Leuciscidae > Rhinichthys > Rhinichthys klamathensis. Next base: position 1,051,743 of record NW_026606590.1, on the reverse strand, counting down.
ATTTTATTTCATTTTATTTATTTATTTACCTACGTATGTATTTAATTTTATTTTGAAATATTATGTCTTCATGAGTCATTGTATTTTATTTCATTTTATTATTTAGTTATTTAATTGTATTTTTCTTTCTTTACTCATGTCTTTGTGAGTCATTTTATTATTTTAAAATAAAATTACTCTTTTATTTATTTATTTATCTACTTATGTATTTATTTTTATTTCGCATTATTTACTCATGTCTTCATGTTTAATTTAATTTTATTAATTATTTATTTTTATTTTGCTTTCTTTACTCATGTATTTTATTTTTTACTTATTTACTTATGTATTTAATTTAATTTAGGTATTTTTGTATTTTTATTTTATTAATTGATTTATTTTTATTTATTTTTTGCACTCTTTACTCATGTCTTCATTACTAATTTTATTTACCTATTTTTATTTTGCTTTCTTTACTCATGTCTTTTATTTTTTTTACTTATTTACTTATGTATTCAATTTAATTTAGCTAGTTTTACTCGTGTCTGTGTGAGTTTATTTGATTTTTTTAGGTATTTTTTGTATTTTTATTTTATTAATTGATTTTTTTTTTTTTTTTTTTTTTTTTTTTTCACTCTTTACTCATGTCTTCATTACTAATTTAATTTTATTTACTTATTTTTATTTTGCTTTCTTTTCTCGTCTTTGTGATTTTATTTTATTTTATTGCATTGCATTTATTTGAATTGCCTTATTTTCCCAGTGCGTCTCTCCTGTGTGAAGCTCATGATCTTCAGTGTCTGCCACTAGAGATCTAGAGATCCAGCTCTGATTATCCCACATCTCGCTGGCTTTGATCAGGGAAATCTGCTTCTGAGGGCACATGAAGTGTGTGAGTCGAACTCGTGTTGCGAAGACGAGTGTGAGAACCTGCGTAGATGCAGTCGAGAACCGAATGTGTGTTTACTGTGTCAGAGTGAGCAATTTGGCAGATCGAGGCTTACTCGTGTCTTTGTGAGTCATTTTATTATTATTTTTACTTATTTACAGATCTATTTACTTTAATTTTGCAATTTTTACGCATGTCTTCATGAGTAATTCTATTTTATTTTTTTATTTATTTACACATGTATTTAATTTTATTTTGCCATTTTTACTCATATCTTCATGAGTAATTTTATTTTATTTTATTTTTGTATTTATTTACACATGTATTAAATTTTATTTTGCAATTTTTACTCATATCTTCATGAGTTATTTTATTTTATTTCTGTATTTATTTACACGTGTTAAAAAGGCAAAATAAAATTAAATAGATGTGTAAATAAATACAAAAATAAAATAAAATAGAATTACTCATGAAGACATGCGTAAAAAATGCAAAATAAAATTAAATACATGTGTAAATAAATACAAAAATAAAATAGAATTACTCATGAAGACATGCGTAAAAATTGCAAAATTAAAGTAAATACATGTGTAAATAAATACAAAAATAAAATAAAATTACTCATGAAGACGTGTAAAAAAGGCAAAATAAAATTAAATACATGTCTTCATGAGTAATTTTATTTTATTTTATTTTTGTATTTATTTACACATGTATTTAATTTTATTTTGCAATTTTTACGCATGTATTCATGAGTAATTTTATATTATTTATTATTTTTACATTTTACTTTTAAACTTTCTTTTTCTCATGTCTTTGTGATTTAATTTTTTTATTATTATTTTTTATATAGTTTTTTTTGTATTTTATTTTATTTTATTTTGATTACTATTTAATTGATTTCATTGAATTCATTGTATTTGTCAGTTCGAGGTCAGCTGGCCACGTTACAGCAGCCGTTTGAAGGAGAGCGGTCTCCTAATGTGCTAAAGCGGCCAGACTGGCGAGCTGTACTGGGACTGGCGAGCTGTACTGGGACTGGCGAGCTGTACTGGGACTGCTGGTGTTTACTGGTGTAACGGGGGGTTTGAGCTGAATCTGGCCGTGACTCAAACACTCTCTGATCCGGTTAACTCTCGCTCCTGCCTGGGAAACGGGGTTTGACAGGATCCGAAGGGCCGCCGGTGATTACCAGTAGCAAAACAGCACTTTACCAGTTAACTAAAGCTGTTTGCTCCCGAAACCAGCAGCTTTCAGCTTTAATTAGATCCGTTCTGCTCAAGCACGGGGAGTTTCCAGCATTAGTCTGCAGGCTCATCGCAGTGAAACTAATGTTTAGCTGATGGGAATGTGTTTTGCAGCAGGGATATTATTGCTCACTAAAATTAATTAAAACAAAAACCTTTAAAAAAAAGTAATTGCTTGAAATAAAATTAACATTAAAGACATAAACATATTTTATTTCAGCTTGTTGGCAATCAACATTTCTCGTGTTCGTTAAGCTTAACCTGCAGCACTGAAATAACTAAACTGAACTAAATTTAAATATGGTGGCAAAAGTAATGTTAGTAAATGCATTAACAAACACTGAGCATTACATTTGTTTTAGCATTTATTCATCTTAAATGTTAAATGTTAGTTAATAAAAATACAACTGTTCATTGTTAGTTCATATTAGTTCAAGTCCATTAAATAATAACAGATATAATATAATAACATTGAATAATGTATCAGTAAAGGTTCCGAAATGTAGAAGTAGTTAAAAAATAATGTAAAGTGTTATCAAAAGAAGATATTTTGACCAAACAAGATTTGGACCCCATTGACTTTCATTGTATGGACAAAAAAAAAAAACACAGACACTTCTCAAAATATGTTTTTTATGTCCCACAGAAGAAAGTTAAAGATGATACTGATCGCTTTGGTGAACTGTTCCTTTAATAACGTGCATGTAAGTGTGTGAACTGAAGCGGATTGAATCTGTGTTTATCTGCAGTGTGAATGTGCTTCACATTATGGCATTCTTCATCTGTGTTTAGTGTGTGTGATGTCCCTGTTTGAGGATGAATAAGTGAGTTCTTCTCTATATCAGTGTTCCTGAACTCCTGAAACGCCTCCATTGTAGTCTCGAGTTTCTCCCGGGAACGAACACGTCACAATATTCCTCATTATAATAATTAATGCGCAGAATAAAGGGGCGGGGCCTGGTTGAGTTAGTTAGTAGTGTGTTAAACTGGCGGTTATGGAAAGGGGCGGGGCCTGGTTGAGTTAGTTAGTAGTGTGTTAAACTGGCGGTTATGGAAAGGGGCGGGGCCTGGTTGAGTTAGTTAGTAGTGTGTTAAACTGGCGGTTATGGAAAGGGGCGGGGCCTGGTTGAGTTAGTTAGTAGTGTGTTAAACTGGCGGTTATGGAAAGGGGCGGGGCCTGGTTGAGTTAGTTAGTAGTGTGTTAAACTGGCGGTTATGGAAAGGGGCGGGGCATTTCCCAAACACACTCGAAGCGCTCGACCAATCACAACACACTGCTCCAGCCGACCAATCAGAGCACAGTGTGCTTTTCAGAAGGAGGGGCTTCATAGAGACAGGAAGTGAACAGAGCGTTACTGACAGACTGGGAAGAGAGGAGCCGCAACAATGGAGAATATGAGGAGAATAATCAACATTCAAGCAGGAGAACCTGTTCTAGTAGAGCCTGAAACATCATCGAGATAAAATGTCCTCTTTAATATCCTCACAGGACTGTGTTTCCCCTGATTTCTCCCTCAGACGGGGCAGCAGCGCTGGTGGGAGCAGGAGATCCCCGTGGAGGGGAACATCCAGAAGGGAGAGCTGATCACACACAACCTGACGGAGCTCATCCGACCCGAGGCCTACGTGGTCCGACTCACGCCGATCACTCGCTTCGGAGAGGGAGATTCGACCACCAGGATCGTCACGTACAGCGGTACGTCACGCATGAAACACACTGGGTTAAAAACAGCACAATTTGGGTTGTTTTCAACACAAGGGCTGGGTAAATATAAGACAGAATCATAGACTTTAAATAAATATGTGCGTAGTGTGTGTGTGACGTCACCTGTAGTGTTTCTGAAGAGCGTTTTCAAAGCCTAAAGTGGGCGGAGCCGGCCGTCGCCATCTTGGCCGCGTCACTCCTGGATAAACGAACATGTGCAGCGAGGCGGATTAGCTGAGGTGACGTGATGCTAACACACAGCAGACAAACGGCTAGCAGTGACATCAGCGGCAATCCACCTGTCACTCAAGTGGCCACGCCCTTAATTATGCAAAACTTTAAGGCTTAATATAATTTTAACGGATGAGTTATAAAAAAATTCACCCGCTCACAGTCGTCATGAAGGGCAACATTAGCGATATAGACCAAAACCACTTTTTGCACCAGACTGTAAACATGTTTTATTCTGCTGTAAAGTTGGGTATTTTAACATGGAGGTCTATGGGAGTGAGTCTGTTCTGCAGCCGGCCTCTAGTGGCCAGTGGAGGAACTGCAGTTTAACTCACAGAACACATGTTGGGTTAATTTTACCCAGCACATTGGGTTGTTTATTCATTGGGTTGATTTAACCCATTATACTGGGTTGATTCAGTTTTTACTATAGCACTAGCTTTTTTATTTTTTTTTACTTCATACATGAATTAATGTTTACGGATTAACTTAAATCCTCTAAACTTTAAAAATAAAAGAATAATACTCCACACAAACACTGGTTTGCATGATCATTCCAGAGTTCATGAGCTATTTACTATTGTTCAGTTGAGATATTTTTAAGTACTCAAGCTTTGGTACATGAAGGAGTCTCACCAAAGCTGCATTTAAATGATCAAAATACAGTAAAAATAGTGTAATATTATTGCAATGTAAATCATCTGTTTTCTATGTGAATATAAAGTAAAGTGTAATTTATTCCTGTGATCAAAGCTGAATTTTCAGCATCATTACTCCAGTCTTCAGTGTCACATGATCCTTCAGAAATCACTCTAATATGAGGATCTGATGCTCATGAATGGTGAATATTTTCACATTTTTGATACATTTTATTTATTTTTCAGGATTCTTTGATAAATGGAAAGTTCAAAAGAACAGCATTTATATGAAATAGAATCTTTTGTAACATTTTAAATGTCTTTACCGTCACTCTTGATCAATTTAATGCGTCCTTGATGAATAAAAGCAGTGTTTTAGTTGAAAAAATAAGGTTTAAATGTTCAAGAATAAGGTTAAGATCATTAGTTCAGCGCTGGAAGTGATTAGCTGATGAGAGTTCGGTGTTTGCGATCTGCTCGTTTGCAGCTTCAGTTTGATTGTGTTTCATGTGTTGGCTGCTGGTTAATAATTAATATGCGCCGTCTCTCGTGAAGATCAATCCAGAACAAAAGGAAAAAGTTTGGATGATGCAAAAGCAAATAATTAATTTCAGTATTTCGCTGAACTACAACAAGTACGTTTCCAGCTTTTCCACTTCCAATTTTGTACATTTAATTCAAAATTAATTGTTGTTTCTTTGTAATTATTTGTGAAATGTACTAGTATTTTCTGAGTGCAAACATTTCAAAGTAAATCCTAAACTGTGTTATTTTCAATGCATGAGAGAATAATGATTTTCATTCACTCGTGAGGGTTAAAATCACAGCCGTTTGCATTGATACAGCAAGATATGAAACCTACATATTATTATGTGTACTAAAATAAAGCACATCTTGTCCGCTGGTTCGAGGCCAGAGCTGAATGAAGTGTCTGTGTGCTTTCAGCATTTGCTTTTGTTGCGCGACCGACTCAAGAAGGTCTGAAATGAGGTTACTTGTTAATCTTTAATCTATTAAACATATTGAAACATGAAAGCGGATGGGATATTGTTTGCCGGGGTCGACTCTGGCTTAACGGAGATAAATAACGTCTACGTGACTTTGTTCTCTGCATTACGCCTGATTAGTCTGGCCTGGGAGTTTATAAAGTGGCCGATAATCAAATGCGGCTTTAAAACGGGTGTTTTATGTGACTGTGGGAAGCCATATAATATTAAACGTGATGTTGATCTTTCTTTAGTGTGTGTAATGTTGCTCTTTGAGGATGAACAAGTGAGTTATTCTCTATATCAGTGTCAGTGTTTCTGAAGTCCTGAAACGTTTCTTCCGGGAACGAACACGTCACAATATTCCTCATTTAAATAATTCATACGCAGAATAAAGGGGCGGGGCCTGGTTGAGTTCGTTAGTAGTGTTTTGAAACCAAGCGTCAACCTTCCGGTCTCTCTCTCGAATCCGACACTGAGTGAGTTAAACTGCAGTTCCTCCACTGGCCACTAGAGGCCGGCTGCAGAACAGACTCACTCCCATAGACCCGCATGTTAAAATACCCAACTTTACAGCAGAATAAACATGTTTACAGTCTGGTGCAAAAAGTGGTTTTGGTCTATATCGCTAATGTTGCCCTTCATGACGACTGTGAGCGGGTGAATTTTTTTTATAACTCATCCGTTTAAATTATATTAAGCCTTAAAGTTGTGCATAATTAAGGGCGTGGCCACTTGAGTGACAGGTGGATTGCCACTGATGTCACTGCTAGCGTTTGTTTGCTGTGTGTTAGCGTCACGTCACCTCAGCTAATCCGCCTCGCTGCACATTTACGTTTATCCAGGAGTGACGCGGCCAAGATGGCGACGGCCGGCTCCGCCCACTTTGGGCTTCGAAAACACTCTTCAGAAACACTACGGGTGACGTCACACACACACTACGCACACATTTATTTATAGTCTATGGTTGAAACTGGCGGTTATGGAAAGGGGCGGGGCCTGGTTGAGTTAGTTAGTAGTGTGTTAAACTGGCGGTTATGGAAAGGGGCGGGGCATTTCCCAAACACTCTCGACGCGCTCGACCAATCACAACACACTGCTCCAGTCGACCAATCAGAGCACAGTGTGCTTTCAGAAGGAGGGGCTTCATAGAGACAGGAAGTAAACAGAGCGTTACTGACAGACTGGGAAGAGAGGAGCCGCAACAATGGAGAATATGAGGAGAATAATCAACATTCAAGCAGGAGAACCTGTTCTAGTAGAGCCTGAAACTACATCAAGATAAAATGTCCTCTTTAACATCCTGATGTACTTAAGAAAACTGACCTGAAACGTGTAGATTCACGTTCCTCTTTCTCAGAAGCAAAACAGCCTTTAGAAATCTGCGTCTCATAATGGAGACGACAATCCTCTTTTCTTACGTTCTGTCTGAAACACAATGACACAGACGAGGAGGAGGAGGAGGAGGAGGAGGAGGAGGAGGAGGAGGAGGAGGAGGAGGAGGTGGCGTCTCAGTTTGCTGATTTCTCCACTTGCGGGTTGATAAAGCGCTAGACAAAAGAGCCCCTTCACTCTAGGAGAGATCTGTTTTATTCCTGAATGATAATATGATAATGTCGCCGCAAGAGTAAATGCATCATTTGGCATTTCTCAGAAATGATTCATCCTTCCTGTGAATCGACTGTCAGCGTTTATTATCGTCGTGTGGATTGTTCGAGGCGTCGCAAGTGTTCAGATGAATGCGGTTTGATGGATTTAATCCTCTAATGCTCATATTTATGTCACCCTGACACTAAAAAGCTCATGAAAAGCTTCATCTCGGATGTTTCCCGTCTTCTAAATCGATGACGTAATGTTCGTTTGTGTTTGATGCTTTATCTTACAGCTTTTATCTGTCGGTATAAAGTGATGCTCTTCGACGCATTATTGTTAAACTGTTAAATCTTATCCAGACAGTGATGGAAAAATAAACAAAGGGATTTAAGCAGTCGGCAGTGTAAAATTAATATTCCAAGTTGTTTTTCATCTACAGGTGAAACTCGAGAAATTAGAATATCGTGCAAAAGTTCATTTATTTCAGTAATTCAACTTAAAAGGTGAAACTAATATATTATATAGACTCATTGGGTCTCATTCATGAAACACGAGCAGAACGAATTTTTGTGTAAATCGTGTGTAAAGGTAAATTTTCGGATTCATTAAAATGTTCGTATTTTCCAAATGTTAGTTGGTACACAAGAAATCTACACCTGCTCTAGCCACGCGTAAATAGTGCGTTTAACATCTGAATGTTTTGCTCATTAATAACTAAGGCTGCATTTTAATTCACCTTAATCGGGTACATATTTGCACAGCATTTTGAAAAAATATTATATATAGTAATTACATACGGTTTTTCTTATTATGAGAGCCAGTAATAGCATCTGCGATGGTGGTCCTTCTCCAGTTTGAATACTATTTTTCCGAAGTGAACTAATTCGTTTTTTGCTCTCAAGCTTAATGTCGAACCATTTTCTTCTCACTTCTGGGAATGTTCGATTATTAGATGAAACTCCATTAACTGCATCTGTAATATGCTGCCAAGCTTGCTTTTTTTTAGGACCCGATACGCCTATGTACGCTTGAAAATAAAATGTGGCGTTTTGAATGAACTTCTGATAATAAAACTTCAATTTCTGCATCTGAGATTTTTTTTTTCATTCGTATTCATGTCATATATACATATGATGCCCATATATAGTTGTCAGTCGGATTTAATGGGCGGGATTTATGCTAATTGAGAATGAACGTGCACACGCATCCCATTTACGACTGATTGGAATTCATTAACACACACACACTTCACGATCACATCTGACGTTTACGAAGTATTTGTGAATCAGGAGAAGAGTTTTCGGGAAGGTCTCTTTACGCGCAAATCACTCGCATATTTACTCGTATATTTACGAATGTTTCATGAATGAGACCCATTATGTGCAAAGTGAGATATATTTTAAGCCTTTATTTGTCATAATTTTGATGATTATGGATTACAGCTTATGAAAACCCCAAAGTCAAAATTAGAATATTGTGAAAAGGTTTTCATATCTGTAAGCCATAATCATCAAAATTATAACAAATAAAGGCTTGAAATATCTCACTTTGCATGTAATGGGTCTATATAATATATTAGTTTCAGCTTTTAAGTTGAATTACTGAAATAAATGAACTTTTGCACCATATTCAATTTTTTTTAGTTTCACCTGTACGCAAGCTTACTGTTATGAATGTGCATGTTATGTTCTCAATGTTGCTGCAGACGCTATAGTGGACATTAGGCCGCTCGATTTTTGCTGAATAATTCTTATTTGCGCTTTCAAATGATCAGGATTGATCAACTCCACCATAAAAGCACTGTTGCAGAGCCATGTGATGTTTGTTTGCAGGATGTGTGGAAATCATTGTCTGTGGTTATTTACAGCATGCAACAGATGCCATTATATATATATTCTTCCCATATTCTCCAGACACGTTTGCTTTGAGATGATTTGTGATTAGCGTGTTTAATCGAGTGCATAAAAATCAATTCTTTCAGTTGGCAAAAGCATTTCATGAATCACTCCGCATTAACAAAGTTTGCGGTTACGCCGATGCGCCGCATCTATCCAGCGTGACAGAAATCGATCCCTGTGTGTCTTCATGGCGCTCTAGATTGTGTTTACAGCGAAAAGACTCACTGAAACAAGAGGCGTTAGTTACTCTGACCTTTACCTGGTTCACTGCGAGTGTTCGGCTGTTGTTTTGAGCAATAAAACTGCGGTGAAGACTTTACAGGTTCACCAGCTCAAACGGCTCTTCCCTCCTTTTATAATGTGAATTATTTATTGAACTTTCCATTACTGCATTCCTTCCGTTTACATGCACAAATAATAAATGTGAGATTGTAAGTGATTTCTTGAGCATGAAACTTGCATGAAATGTTTGTGAAGCTCTCAGAGTTTATAATGAGACTGTAAAGCGTCAGTCTTAATGCATTTATTATGTATTTCGGTGAATCATTCACATGCATATTTGATTGTGATCGGGTCATGCAGGTCAAACTTTATTACAGGCACTTTTTAATTCACTTTTTAAACTAACTTTAACTTGAAGATTCTGTTCAAGCTGTTGTTCGATTTTGACAGAAGTTGAGCTGAAAGAGAATCTGCTCATTGCATGTATTAGCAGAACATTTACTTTTAACACTGTTATAAATATTTGTATTAAAATTTATATTTAAAGACAGGTTTTTTTGTTATATTTACTAATTTTGAATAGATTTAACAATAAATCCAGGGGGAAAATGGCCTTTTAGGAACACATATATACATACACTCACCTAAAGGATTATTAGGAACACCTGTTCAATTTCTCATTAGTGCAATTATCTAATCAACCAATCACATGGCAGTTGCTTCAATGCATTTAGGGGTGTGGTCCTGGTCAAGACAATCTCCTGAACTCCAAACTGAATGTCAGAATGGGAAAGAAAGGTGATTTAAGCAATTTTGAGCGTGGCATGGTTGTTGGTGCCAGACGGGCCGATCTGAGTATTTCACAATCTGCTCAGTTACTGGGATTTTCACGCACAACCATTTCTAGGGTTTACAAAGAATGGTGTGAAAAGGGAAAAACATCCAGTATGCGGCAGGCCTGTGGGCGAAAATGCCTTGTTGATGCTAGAGGTCAGAGGAGAATGGGCCGACTGATTCAAGCTGATAGAAGAGTAACTTTGACTGAAATAACCACTCGTTACAACCGAGGTATGCAGCAAAGCATTTGTGAAGCCACAACACGCACAACCTTGAGGCGGATGGGCTACAACAGCAGAAGACCCCACCGGGTACCACTCATCTCCACTACAAATAGGAAAAAGAGGCGACAATTTGCAAGAGCTCACCAAAATTGGTCAGTTGAAGACTGGAAAAATGTGGCCTGGTCTGATGAGTCTCGATTTCTGTTGAGACATTCAGATGGTAGAGTCAGAATTTGGCGTAAACAGAATGAGAACATGGATCCATCATGCCTTGTTACCACTGTGCAGGCTGGTGGTGGTGGTGTAATGGTGTGGGGGATGTTTTTTTGGCACACTTTAGGCCCCTTAGTGCCAATTGGGCATCGTTTAAATGCCACGGCCTACCTGAGCATTGTTTCTGACCATGTCCATCCCTTTATGGCCACCATGTACCCATCCTCTGATGGCTACTTCCAGCAGGATAATGCACCATGTCACAAAGCTCACTGTACAATGAGTTCACTGTACTAAAATGGCCCCCACAGTCACCAGATCTCAACCCAATAGAGCATCTTTGGGATGTGGTGGAACGGGAGCTTCGTGCCCTGGATGTGCATCCCACAAATCTCCATCAACTGCAAGATGCTATCCTATCAATATGGGCCAACATTTCTGAAGAATGCTTTCAGCACCTTGTTGAATCAATGCCACGCAGAATTAAGGCAGTTCTGAAGGCGAAAGGGGGTCAAACACAGTATTAGTGTGGTGTTCCTAATAATCCTTTAGGTGAGTGTATATATATAATATATACATATAGGCTATATACATTTATATTTAAATGTATTATCAGATCCTCAGATTGTCTGTGTTGTTTTTCCTCTTGCTTTCGTTTACCATCCGCGGCTCATTTCATCATTTTTGTGAGGCACATTAATCCAGAAGCCAACATTTCATGACGTTACATCACATCCAAATGTTAACGATAATTAATTCATGTTTCTCTGGAGATCGCCGGTCAGTTATGAGTGGAAAACAATCACAGCGGTAATCTGAGCCGGAGGGAGTCAGAAGTGTGTTTTTGATCACGCGTCACGTGTGTCTGCTGTAGTTTCACACACTCTTTTGATCACAGACACGCTAAACCTGCTGAGGTGATTCGTTTGGTGCTTATATTAACATTTATGCTCATGATGGAGGCGTTTAAATGCTGTCAAGGTTTTCCACACTTCTGTTTGGAATTATTATTATTATTATTATTAAAATTATTTATATATATATATATATAGTTACAATGTTTAAAAAAAATCACAGTTTGTTATATTATATGTTATAATATACTATAAAAATAGTTGTTGTTGTTTCAAAAATTGCTTTACAATAAGGGTTCATTAGGTAATATGAGCTAACAATGAAAAATACTTCTAAATCACTTATTAATCTTAGTTAATGTTATTTTCAACTGACATGAACTAACAATGAACAGTTGTACTTTCAGCAAGCAAGCAACTTTATTTATATAGCACATTTACAGACAACAGATGTGCTTTACAACAATAATTGTCATTAAAATAGGGATACACAATATATCAGCCACTTATTTAATGTTACCGTTATCGGCCTGAAAAGAAAATTGGACTGATATATTAAAGCCGATAAATAATGTATTATTTCCTTCAGCTGAGACGCTTCGGATGCGCACTGTTCAACATGATGCTTTTGAATTGTTTGAAATATGATTGGAATCACTTAAAAAAAGAAAAATACAGTTCAGTGCAACATGTCTGTCATGTAGCCTTAATAAAATTATGATGAAAACATTATAATTGTGTGTTTGGGACGTGGATTTTAATTGTGAGACTTTAGTTTTTGTAATCAGGCTCTCAAAAAATACATAACAATTTGGATTTAAATTTATCGGCCGATATATCGGTTATCAGCTTTCAAATATGAAGAATTATCGGTTATCGGTATCGGCCAAAATTTTCATATCGGTGCATCTCTACATTAAAACCAAGATTTAATATTACAGGAAACATGGCAAACATGTCTTATTCAGAAGCTAAAGAAAATAAATCCGTTTTTAAATTAAAATCTTAGAAGTGGCAAAGAATAAGCTGACCTGACGTGGAGTGGGAGACTATTCCAGAGTTTAATGTCACTGTAACATTCATGTACTTCACGTCCAGAGAACATGTTTTATTTAAACTCACAGGCAAATAAAACTGAAGATCATCGGCAAAAAAAAAATACTATACTTTCAAAGAATAGAGGTCTGAGGAAGGATATCCGAGAGAACAGCAGCGGCCCCAGAACCGAGCCCTGAGGAACGCCACAAACTAGAGGAAAAGTCTCTTAGATTCATTGTTATTTAATGTTAGATTAACTAATGGATCCTTGTTGTAAAGTGTTATCTGAATATCATATGTTCTCATGTTTATTTTTCGTAATGTGTGAGAAGTGTGAATATTAAAGGTTTTGATTTTCGTAATTAAATTAAATCCAATTAGGGTCAATTTGGAACATATAAAGTTGATTATAATAAACTATATTTTTTCTCTTTTTCATTTTTTCTCTTCACAGCTCCAGTCAATCCTCATCTGAGTAAGTATTAATTTAACACTATTCTTTCTTTCTTTATCTATCTATCTGTCCGCCTCTATCTATCTATCTATCTATCTATCTATCTATCTATCTATCTATCTATCTATCTATCTATCTATCTATCTATCTATCTATCCATCCATCCATCTATCTCTCTATTCTTTCCTTCTTGTGTCTGGTTAGTTTTAGTTAGTCATCTGTTCTCTAGTTGTTTTCATGACTTTCATGAAAGAATCCCAGATGAAATATTCCCCCCTCTCTCTCTCTCTCTCTCTCTCTGCCAAGTCTCTACTCCTCGTCTCTCTCTCTCTCCCTCTCTCTGCCAAGTCTTTTCTCCCTCTCTCTCTCTCTCTCTCTCTCTCTCTCTCTCTCTCTCTCTCTCTCTCTCTCTCTCTCTCTCTCTCTCTCTCTCTGCCGAGTCTCTACTCCCCCTCTCTCTCTCTCTCTCTCTCTCTCTGCCGAGTCTCTACTCCCCCCCTCCCTCTCTCTCTCTCTATCTGCCGAGTCTCTACTCCCCCTCTCTCTCTCTCTCTCTCTCTCTCTCTCTCTCTCTCTCTCTGCCGAGTCTCTACTCCCCCTCTCTCTCTCTCTCTCTCTCTCTCTCTGCCGAGTCTCTACTCCCCCTCTCTCTCTCTCTCTCTCTCTCTCTGCCGAGTCTCTACTCCCCCCCTCTCTCTCTCTCTCTCTCTCTCTCTCTCGTCTGCTGGTTCTGTCCTCCTGATCTCCTGCATTAGTTTGGTCATCAGGGGTAAAACCTCCATTTAAATCCCCCGTAGTGAAGCGAGTGCAGGAGTCGAGAGGCGCTGGTCTTCAGCGAGGGACCGTAAGCCCACTTACTCAAAAAGCACTCCAGGCTGCTCCCCATCCGAAGGTCGCGGCGCGGATTTTAATAAAATCAATGAATATTTATCAACAAACAACACCTGCTGAATGCCAATGACTTGTTCCTCCAGATGAGTGTGAGATATGAAGAGTGTTTAGTAAATCAGACATGATTCCACAAGGGTCTGTTGTTGTCACTTTGAATGTCCCTGTACTGTGTGTGTGTGTGTGTGTGTGTGTGTGTGTGTGTTAATGGCAGACCTGTCGTCATGTACTCGCCCTCATGCTGTTGAAGAGTCTCTGAGATGCTTTTTTACAAACACACACACGGACACTATCAGGTCAAAAAGGCTTCATAACTGTCTTGTGCAGTATTTTTCAAGCGAGACACAGTGAGAAACATATGGAAGTTTGTTTCCGCCACAGAATAAAACATTTTAAAAGATAATTGCGTGATATAAAGTCAGAATTGCGAGATTTAAAGTCAGAATTACGAGATATAAAAGTCATAATTGCGTGATATAAAGTCATAATTGCAAGATATAAAGTCAGAATTACGAGATATAAAGTCAGAATTGCGAGATATAAAGTCAGAATTGCGAGATATAAAGTCAGAATTGCGAGATATAAAGTCAGAATTTAAAGTCAGAATTGCGAGATATAGTCAGAATTGCGAGATTTAAAGTCAGAATTGCGAGATTTAAAGTCAGAATTGCGAGATATAAAGTCAGAATTGCGAGATTTAAAGTCAGAATTGCGAGATTTAAAGTCAGAATTGCGAGATATAAAGTCAGAATTGCGAGATTTAAAGTCAGAATTGCGAGATTTAAAGTCAGAATTGCGAGATTTAAAGTCAGAATTTAAAGTCAGAATTGCGAGATTTAAAGTCAGAATTGCGAGATATAAAGTCAGAATTTAAAGTCAGAATTGCGAGATATAGTCAGAATTGCGAGATTTAAAGTCAGAATTGCGAGTTTTAAAGTCAGAATTGCGAGATATAAAGTCAGAATTGCGAGATTTAAAGTCAGAATTGCGAGATTTAAAGTCAGAATTGCGAGATATAAAGTCAGAATCGCGAGATTTAAAGTAAAAATTGCGAGATATTAAGTCAGAATTGCGAGATATAAAGTCAGAATTGCGTGATATAAAGTCAGAATTGCGAGATATAAAGTCAGAATTGCGAGATTTAAAGTCAGAATTGCGAGATATAAAGTCAGAATTGTGAGATATAAAGTCAGAATTGCGAGATATAAAAGTCAGAATTGCGAGATATAAAAGTTATAATTGCGAGATATAAAGTCATAATTGCGAGATATAAAGTCAGAATTGCGAGATATAAAGTCAGAATTGCGAGATATAAAAGTCATAATTGCGTGATATATAGTCATAATTGCGTGATATAAAGTCATAATTGCGAGATATAAAAGTCAGAATCGTTAGATATAAAGTCATAATTGCGAGATATAAAGTCAGAATTGCGAGATTTAAAGTCAGAA
Source organism: Rhinichthys klamathensis goyatoka (assembly GCF_029890125.1). NCBI lineage: Eukaryota > Metazoa > Chordata > Actinopteri > Cypriniformes > Leuciscidae > Rhinichthys > Rhinichthys klamathensis. The sequence goes on along the minus strand of NW_026606590.1, from coordinate 1,036,396 downwards.
TTACGAGATATAAAGTCAGAATTGCGAGATTTAAAGTCAGAATTGCGAGATTTAAAGTCAGAATTGCGAGATTTAAAGTCAGAATTGCAAGATTTAAAGTCAGAATTGCGTGATATGAAGTCAGAATTGCGAGATTTAAAGTCAGAATTGCGAGATATAAAGTCAGAATTGCGAGATTTAAAGTCAGAATTGCGAGATATAAAAGTCATAATTGCGTGATATAAAGTCATAATTGCGAGAAATAAAGTCATAATTGCGAGATATAAAGTCATAATTGCGAGATATAAAGTCAGAATTGCGAGATATAAAGTCATAATTGCGAGATATAAAGTCATAATTGCGAGATATAAAGTCATAATTGCGAGATATAAAGTCAGAATTGCGAGATATAAAAGTCAGAATTGCGAGATATAAAAGTCATAATTGCGAGATATAAAGTCATAATTGCGAGATATAAAGTCATAATTGCGAGATATAAAGTCATAATTGCGAGATATAAAGTCATAATTGCGAGATATAAAAGTCAGAATTGCGAGATATAAGTCATAATTGCGAGATATAAAGTCATAATTGCGAGATATAAAGTCATAATTGCGAGATATAAAGTCAGAATTGCGAGATATAAAAGTCATAATTGCGTGATATATAGTCATAATTGCGTGATATAAAGTCATAATTGCGAGATATAAAAGTCAGAATCGTTAGATATAAAGTCATAATTGCGAGATATAAAGTCATAATTGCGAGATATAAAGTCAGAATTGCGAGATTTAAAGTCAGAATTACGAGATATAAAGTCAGAATTGCAGATTTAAAGTCAGAATTGCGAGATTTAAAGTCAGAATTGCGAGATTTAAAGTCAGAATTGCGAGATATAAAGTCAGAATTGTGAGATTTAAAGTCAGAATTGCGAGATATAAAGTCAGAATTGTGAGATATAAAGTCAGAATTGCGAGATTTAAAGTCAGAATTGCGAGATATAAAAGTCAGAATTGCGTGATATAAAGTCATAATTGCGAGATATAAAGTCATAATTGCGAGATATAAAGTCATAATTGCGAGATATAAAGTCAGAATTGCGAGATATAAAAGTCATAATTGCGTGATATAAAGTTATAATTGCGAGATATAAAAGTCATAATTGCGTGATATAAAGTCAGAATTACGAGATTTAAAGTCAGAATTGCATGATAGAAAGTCAGAATTGCGAGATATAAAGTCAGAATTGCGAGATTTAAAGTCAGAATTGCGAGATTTAAAGTCAGAATTGCGAGATTTAAAGTCAGAATTGCGAGATGTAAAGTTGCAATTGTGTTATATTCAGAATTGCGTGTAAAAGTATAGATAAAAAGTCGCAATTACCTTTTTTATTCTGTGGCGGAAACGAGCTATGATAGAGACAGACTCAAATGTAAGACTGATAATCATCCACAACGGCTCCGTTCACCTTCATTATGTGAATAGAGCAGTTCAAAGGTTCTTGCAGTTGCACAGAATAACGTCCATATGTGTTTGGGACGCATGCGGATGAGTAAATGCTGAACTAACCCTGCTCTTCTTTCTTCTCCAGGAGAGTTTCACTGCAGCTTTGAAGAGGAGCCCATTTGCATGTTCACTCAGGACAAGAACGACGACTTTGATTGGATGAGACACAGCGCCGCGACCCGCGACACCAAATACACCCCGAACACGGGTCCCAGCGGGGACCGGGCCGGCTCAAAGCAGGGTACTCACTTAATAATGCTGGGTTAAAAATAACCCAACGACTAACCCAACTATGGGGCGGTATAGCAACACCTTCCCAACTGTGGGTTATTTTAACCCAATGCATTGGGTTAAAAGCCAGTTGGGTTAAAAGTAACCCAACAGTTAAGTTAACTATTTATTTTTACTTATGACATTATTTTAATAAATAAAATACACTTTGTTTTCAAATACAGATTGTCTATTTGTATAAGACATGAAATATGTCTTAACAAATATTGTTTTTTAATTACAAACTAAATATTGGGGAGTCTAGCATTTAATGTAAATATAGCCTATACATAATTGTGTACATAATTCAAAATACACAACAGTTACATACAACATACGTATTTAACCCAACAACCGGGTTATTACTAGAAATTACCCATCGATTTTAAAAATGACCCAACATTTTTTGAAAAATAACCCAATATAGTGACCCAATATGTGTAACCCAACGTTTTTTTTTTGTGTGTGTGTGGGTAACCCTCCTGTCCGTACGACGATCCCTCAATCCTTTACGAAATGGTCATTTTGTCATAAGAAGCTTATCTTCTTTCCGGAGGGAAACTTCTGGAATATCCCACCCGAGAGACTCGCGCCCAAATCCTCATGTTGATTTCTGAAGTTATCTTGAATTTCATTCATATCCGCGGCCGAGTTCCAATTACCACTCGGAGTGATTTTATTCAGATGAAATTCGGCTTTCCAAATGAGGTTGTCTATTCCCAAACTGAGACAATGCATGCCAGTGCCGGATGTGAATGAATCGGGATGAACTCCTTTTATTTTTATTGAAATGTATTTTTACTCCGGAGGGAGCGAGCGCCGGTTAACACGTCCTCGACGGTCCCCGTGTAAATAATACATTCGCTTTAATCACCCTGATGCTTCCAAACTGTCCGGCGTTTTATTAACATCAAGAGTCCTACAGAGACTTTAATTATTGCTCATCAAATTCAAGAGAGGAGATTCTGTTTGATGTTGGCTGCAGGGTTTTTCAGCCCGACTGCCAGTGAGACGAGGCTCTGAAGAACGACACACACATTACAAGAGGAATACTGACATTCAGAAATTGTTTGTAAATGTGACAAAGATTTTGTAATCAAACTGCGTAGTTGTGATTGGAGTCGATTGTTTTATTTGTGAAAATAGCGCTATGAAACATGACAAATTGTGCAATATAATTTTTAAATTATGAGAGACCCACCCAAGTAAATATTAATAACTGATTATTTATGGTTATTTTCCTATCAGCTTTTTGTTTTTCAATGCATTTTATTTTTTGCTTAGTTAAATAAAACCTGTTGCTGTACTTAGCCTTTTTTGACCAAATAATTTTGTCAGATAAATGCATAGTATACACTCTAAACAATGCTGGGTTGTTTTAACCCAAATTTGGGTCAAATATGGACAAACCCAAAAGTTGGGTTAAAAATGTAATTTAAAATTTTAACCCAACTTCAACTTTCACTTTCAACTGTACATTTTATAATTTCATTTTAACCCAACATTTGGGTTTGTCCATATTTGACCCAAATTTGGTTTAAAACAACCCAGCATTTTTTAGAGTGTATAAATAATATAAAATTATGTTTCTCATATTGGATCATTAAAAACAAATAGTCCCTCCTATATTTATGAATTCTTTATTCTCAGCCAATAAAGCTATTTTGAATTTGAAAAAATGTATTATTATCATAATTTAAATAATTTTTTGTATAATAATACTATTTTATTTTTATATATTTAATTATTATATTATTTATGTATATATCGTCGCTGTCGGGCAGCAACCTCATATCTCCATATTTCACAAATTGTATTTTTTTTGTAAAAAATCATTACTATCGGTCACCCTTTACGTCTGTCTGTGGGTTTTGCAAATATTTAACCGATGAAAAAGTATTAAAAAGAGCTTGTGACTGAAGCGTGGAACTCCATTGGCTCCTCAAACTGTCAATCAAACCTCATAACTCCGCCCACCTCTATCATGAATGAAGTGGAGCGTCTCTGCTTGTCTGCAATGCGATGGTGAATAAAGACTGTTTGTTTTGATAAGTACAGCGTTTTCTTCACTCAAGAAACACTATATATTTATAAAGGCTGATGTTTTATGTGTTTGAGGAGCGGAGAAGAGTGTGTTTGTTACGTATGTCAGTAGTTTACAGTGTTTAATTATTTCAAATACAGTGTTTTTTCCTATTTCCCGAAAAGCAGCAGTTTTGGAGATAGGAGATTTCCCCCCGACAGCGACTATATAATAGTTTATTGTATATTAGTCATATATATTATAGTCAAGTATATTTTGCCACCTGAGGCTTGTGTTAAATCGTGTGTGTGGGTGTGATCACCAGGTTTCTACATGTACATCGAGACCTCGAGACCTCGTAAAGAGGGCGACACGGCTCGATTATTGAGTCCTGCGTTTAACGTCGCGCCGAAGAATCCCTACAGCATCACCAGCCCGCCGGCGTACTGCTTCAGCTTCTACTACCACATGTACGGCAAACACATCGGTAAGATCCGCACACACACATTCCTGAAGCTGAAACAGTGCAGTGATGTCAGAGAAACTCTCGCTTTATCACTGAAACTGATTCATGCAGAAACCACTCCAGCATTAGCATTAGCATTAGCATGACTAGAGATGCAGCGATATGTTGCAAATTACCGATAACCGATAATTTACATTAAATGACATTAAACTCACTTTTAAGGTTTTCATTTAAAAACATATTTATTTTCTTTAGCTTCTGAATAAGAAGTACGTTTGCCATGTTTCCTGTAATATTAAATCTTGGTTTTAATGTAGAGATGCACCGATATGAAAAAATGCCCGATACCGATAATTCTTTATATTTGAAAGCCGATAACCGATATATCGGCTGATAAATCTAAATCCAAGTTTTTATATAATTTTTGAGAGCCTGATTACCAAAACAAAAGTCTCATCATTTAAAGCCACGTCCCAAACACACAATTATAATGTTCTTATTATAAATGTATGTAGCCGATATGAGACTTGTGCTGCACATGTTGCGCTGAACTGTATTATCATTTTAAGAAGTGATTCCAATAATATTGCATATACACACACATGCGCACACTCACACACACACACACACACACACACACACACACACACACACACACACACACACACACACACGCACACACACACACACACACACACAGCTGATTAATGAGTCACTGCACAGTTTGCCTCTGAGTTCCTCCTCTTTGCGTGTGTTTGCTGGATTGATCCCCAGATCTCAGAGCACACACTCGCCAGCAGAGACAGCAGATCCGCACAACACGTCTTCATCTCCACATCACACTCTTCATCCCGGGAATATGACGAGAGATGAAAAACTCGCTCTCATTAACATGCTTTCATTTCTGTTTATCTCTGTAAACTCATCAACGCTCTAAACATGATCATAATCTCTGTTTAAGGCAAAAGAGACCCTTAAATATATGAACTAATATACAACACCACACTTCCCCAAGCTGAGTAATTACACTACAAATTTTCTCCATTACAGGTTTTCTGGCATGTTATGTTTAAATATGCAAATTAGCTTTTTTTCTAATGAAATATGCACGTTTGCATATCCGTCCAGAATATAAATCGGAACAATGGATAAAGCCGGGTTCATAATTCTTGTTTGATTTTATTGACACTAGAGTTAAAGGTTTTTACAGAGGAGATTTTAGATTTCTCTTTTTTATCATAAATCAGAAAATGTATTCACTTATTTTTGTATATTTCATTTTCATTCTTTGTGTATAAAATGTTTATTTTATTGTAGAGCACTTTGGTATGCTTTTATAGTTTTTAAAGTGCTTTATAAATAAATGATTGATTGAACAGACAGAAAACTACAGAGACCCGCACATGACATCTTTACACAAGTATGTGAATATCGTGGCCACGAATTAACGAGTGACCTTACTGAGCACGCTTTGCTAATTTGTTCCCTCGTTTTAATTAAATTGTGCGCAATATAATAATATATAATAATTATAATAATTAATCACCTTGTTTAACAAAATTTTCCACAAAATATAATAATTTGTTCCCTCGTTTTACTAAATTGTAAAGGGATATAATAATTTAATAATCAATATACAATATAATAATTTGTTCCCTCGTTTTACTAAATTGTAAAGGGATATAATAATTTAATAATCAATATACAATATAATAATTTGTTCCCTCGTTTTACTAAATTGTAAAGGGATATAATAATTTAATAATCAATATACAATATAATAATTTGTTCCCTCGTTTTACTAAATTGTAAAGGGATATAATAATTTAATAATCAATATACAATATAATAATTTGTTCCCTCGTTTTACTAAATTGTGCGCACAATATAATAATTCGTTCCCGCATTTTACTAAATTGTGCGCACAATATAATAATTCGTTCCCGCAATTTAATAAATTGGGCGCACAATATAATAATTCGTTCCCGCAATTTAATAAATTGTGCGAACAATATAATAATTCGTTCCCGCGTTTTAATAAATTGTGCGCACAATATAATAATTCGTTCCCGCAATTTAATAAATTGTGCGAACAATATAATAATTCGTTCCCGCGTTTTAATAAATTGTGCGCACAATATAATAATTCGTTCCCGCATTTTAATAAATTGTGCGCACAATATAATAATTCGTTCCCGCAATTTAATAAATTGTGCGCACAATATAATAATTCGTTCCCGCGTTTTAATAAATTGGGCGCACAATATAATAATTCGTTCCCGCAATTTAATAAATTGTGCGAACAATATAATAATTCGTTCCCTAGTTTTACTAAATTGTGCGCACAATATAATAAGTAATTCCCGCGTTTTAATAAATTGTGCGCACAATATAATAATTCGTTCCCGCATTTTAATAAATTGTGCGCACAATATAATAATTCGTTCCCGCAATTTAATAAATTGTGCGCACAATATAATAATTCGTTCCCTAGTTTTACTAAATTGTGTGCACAATATAATAATTTGTTCCCCCATTTTAATAAATTGTGTGCACAATATAATAATTTGTTCCTGCATTTTAATAAATTGTGTGCACAATATAATAATTTGTTCCTGCATTTTAATAAATTGTGTGCACAATATAATAATTTGTTCCCTAGTTTTAATATATTGTGCGCACAATATAATAATTTGTTCCTGCATTTTAATAAATTGTGTGCACAATATAATAATTTGTTCCTGCATTTTAATAAATTGTGTGCACAATATAATAATTTGTTCCCGCATTTTAATAAATTGTGTGCACAATATAATAATTTGTTCCTGCATTTTAATAAATTGTGCGCACAATATAATAATTTGTTCCTGCATTTTAATAAATTGTGTGCACAATATAATAATTTGTTCCTGCATTTTAATAAATTGTGTGCACAATATAATAATTTGTTCCCTAGTTTTAATAAATTGTGTGCACAATATAATAATTTGTTCCTGCATTTTAATAAATTGTGTGCACAATATAATAATTTGTTCCCGCATTTTAATAAATTGTGTGCACAATATAATAATTTGTTCCTGCATTTTAATAAATTGTGTGCACAATATAATAATTTGTTCCCTAGTTTTAATAAATTGTGCGAACAATATAATAATTCGTTCCCTAGTTTTACTAAATTGTGCGCACAATATAATAATTCATTCCCGCATTTTAATAAATTTTGCGCACAATATAATAATTAATTCCCTCGTTTTACAAAATTTTGCGCACAATATAATAATTAATTCCCTCGTTTTACAAAATTTTGTGCACAATATAATAATTCGTTCCCTATAGTTTTACTAAATTGTGTGCACAATATAATAATTTGTTCCCTAGTTTTAATAAATTGTGCGCACAATATAATAATTTGTTCCTGCATTTTAATAAATTGTGTGCACAATATAATAATTTGTTCCCGCATTTTAATAAATTGTGTGCACAATATAATAATTTGTTCCCGCATTTTACTAAATTTTGTGCACAATATAATAATTCGTTCCCTAGTTTTACTAAATTGTGTGCACAATATAATAATTTGTTCCCGCATTTTAATAAATTGTGTGCACAATATAATAATTTGTTCCCTAGTTTTAATAAATTGTGCGCACAATATAATAATTTGTTCCTGCATTTTAATAAATTGTGTGCACAATATAATAATTTGTTCCCTAGTTTTAATAAATTGTGCGCACAATATAATAATTTGTTCCTGCATTTTAATAAATTGTGTGCACAATATAATAATGTGTTCCCTAGTTTTAATAAATTGTGTGCACAATATAATAATTTGTTCCTGCATTTTAATAAATTGTGTGCACAATATAATAATTTGTTCCCTAGTTTTAATAAATTGTGTGCACAATATAATAATTTGTTCCTGCATTTTAATAAATTGTGTGCACAATATAATAATGTGTTCCCTAGTTTTAATAAATTGTGTGCACAATATAATAATTTGTTCCTGCATTTTAATAAATTGTGTGCACAATATAATAATTTGTTCCGTAGTTTTAATAAATTGTGCGCACAATATAATAATTTGTTCCTGCATTTTAATAAATTGTGTGCACAATATAATAATTTGTTCCCGCATTTTAATAAATTGTGTGCACAATATAATAATTTGTTCCTGCATTTTAATAAATTGTGCGCACAATATAATAATTTGTTCCTGCATTTTAATAAATTGTGTGCACAATATAATAATTTGTTCCTGCATTTTAATAAATTGTGTGCACAATATAATAATTTGTTCCCTAGTTTTAATAAATTGTGTGCACAATATAATAATTTGTTCCTGCATTTTAATAAATTGTGTGCACAATATAATAATTTGTTCCCGCATTTTAATAAATTGTGTGCACAATATAATAATTTGTTCCCTAGTTTTAATAAATTGTGCGAACAATATAATAATTCGTTCCCTAGTTTTACTAAATTGTGCGCACAATATAATAATTCATTCCCGCATTTTAATAAATTTTGCGCACAATATAATAATTAATTCCCTCGTTTTACAAAATTTTGCGCACAATATAATAATTAATTCCCTCGTTTTACAAAATTTTGTGCACAATATAATAATTCGTTCCCTATAGTTTTACTAAATTGTGTGCACAATATAATAATTTGTTCCCTAGTTTTAATAAATTGTGCGCACAATATAATAATTTGTTCCTGCATTTTAATAAATTGTGTGCACAATATAATAATTTGTTCCCGCATTTTAATAAATTGTGTGCACAATATAATAATTTGTTCCCGCATTTTACTAAATTGTGTGCACAATATAATAATTTGTTCCTGCATTTTAATAAATTTTGTGCACAATATAATAATTCGTTCCCTAGTTTTACTAAATTGTGTGCACAATATAATAATTTGTTCCCGCATTTTAATAAATTGTGTGCACAATATAATAATTTGTTCCCTAGTTTTAATAAATTGTGCGCACAATATAATAATTTGTTCCTGCATTTTAATAAATTGTGTGCACAATATAATAATTTGTTCCCTAGTTTTAATAAATTGTGCGCACAATATAATAATTTGTTCCTGCATTTTAATAAATTGTGTGCACAATATAATAATGTGTTCCCTAGTTTTAATAAATTGTGTGCACAATATAATAATTTGTTCCTGCATTTTAATAAATTGTGTGCACAATATAATAATGTGTTCCCTAGTTTTAATAAATTGTGTGCACAATATAATAATTTGTTCCTGCATTTTAATAAATTGTGTGCACAATATAATAATTTGTTCCCTAGTTTTAATAAATTGTGTGCACAATATAATAATTTGTTCCTGCATTTTAATAAATTGTGTGCACAATATAATAATGTGTTCCCTAGTTTTAATAAATTGTGTGCACAATATAATAATTTGTTCCTGCATTTTAATAAATTGTGTGCACAATATAATAATGTGTTCCCTAGTTTTAATAAATTGTGTGCACAATATAATAATTTGTTCCTGCATTTTAATAAATTGTGTGCACAATATAATAATTTGTTCCCTAGTTTTAATAAATTGTGCGAACAATATAATAATTCGTTCCCTAGTTTTACTAAATTGTGCGAACAATATAATAATTCATTCCCGCATTTTAATAAATTTTGCGCACAATATAATAATTAATTCCCGCATTTTAATAAATTTTGCGCACAATATAATAATTAATTCCCTCGTTTTACAAAATTTTGCGCACAATATAATAATTAATTCCCTCGTTTTACAAAATTTTGCGCACAATATAATAATTAATTCCCTCGTTTTACTAAATCTTGCGCAAAGTATAATTAGTTTGCTCAATTAACTAAATAGTGATTAAGATATAATAATTAGTTCCCTCGTTTTACTAAATTGTGCGCATGATATAATCATTTGTTCCCTTGTTTCAGTTAAATCAAAGAGGGGATGAATTAGTACAATAGGGGTACAATTTACTAAAACTAGAGTTTCTTAAGTCAAATACATTTTCACCATATTTTTAGGAATAAAATGTCTGAATATAGATACGCATAAAGACCTGCAGAAGTGGAGATTTCTGACTCAAACTCGCTGTCTTTAAAGAGATGGATAGTGATTGAAATCTACAGACACAAATAGATCAAATGCAATAAAATAAATAAAGAGTATTTTCGGATGTTTTCTTTCCACTTTTCTGATGTTATGGAAGAAAAATAGACCTCAAAACTGTCTTGCCTTAATGTTTCAACATACCTTGTGCCTAAAGTAAAGCAGACGTGATTGCTGGCTGAATAACCTACAGCTTCGATAGAAGAACACGTGGAATTGTGTAGAATCCACTTGTTTGTCAAGTCACGCCACCTTTATTTATATAGTGCTTTTAACAGTGTTTCACAGCAGCTTTACAGTGATAACAGGAGATTACAGTAACAGAGATAGTTCTGGCTTTACAGCCGCTCTAGAGTAAAGTTATTGTCCAGCTTTTGATTGACGTCATGTGTTTGTAACCGGATTGATTGATTCTCCAGCAGCGTTTCAGCCTTGAGCTGCTCTGTCGGAGGAGCTGCGTTGCTAAATGAATTGATTGTGTTTTCCCGCAGGCTCTCTGAACGCGTTCGTGAAGCAGAAAGGTCAGTCGACTTCAGACGCGGGGCCGGTGTGGTCCCTCAGCGGGAACCAAGGGGACCGATGGAGACACGCCAAAATCACTATCCATCCGGTTTCATCCTTCCAGGTGCGGGGAATACAGCAAGCATCTACTCACACACCTTCAACATTTCACATTATCACAGTTTATTCGCTATAGTGGTGATAAACATGAGCAGAACTCAGTGGATATTTGACTGGTTTTGTCCGTCCTTCTGTTAGACTCTCACACATGAATTATGTTGAATATCTGTCAGCTGTTAAATTTAACTCCACAATTAGATAATACCAGTTTAGCTCAACCAGTGCAAGCAATGCTTCATGTTGTTCAGTGTGTGTGTAAAAAGAGCATTAGCAATTACAGAAAACACACTTCAGCAAAACATCATCAGCTCAAAGTGGAGGAGTAATATTTGCTCCCATATTAGTCACTGTATGAGGAATATTTGGGTGTAATATGTCACAGTTTACTTTATTTTGCTCTCCTCACTTACATAAACTATAGTGTCCTGCACACACTAGTAAAAAAATTTTAAAATTATATCTGGTGTCTGAATAATTATGGTTTGACTGTATACAGGTGAAACTCGAAAAATTAGATTATCATTTATTTCAGTAATTCAACTTAAAAGCTGAAACTAATATATTATATAGACTCATTACATGCAAAGTGAGATATTTCAAGCCTTTATTTGTTATAATTGTGATGATTATGGATTACAGATATGAAAACCCCAAATTCAAAATCTCAGAATTTTTTAACATTTTCATAAGCTATAAGCCATAATCATCACAATTATAACAAATAAAGGCTTGAAATATCTCACTTTGCATGTAATGAGTCTATATAATATATTAGTTTCAGCACGATATTCGAGATATTTTTCGAGTTTCACCTGTAGATAGAATGCATTATGGATTTGTGTAAATATGTTAACAGCACATCCTGAAGAGATGTTGTCGAGGCTCGTGATGCAAGTGTGTGTGTGTGTGTGTGTGTGTGTGTGTGTGTGTCTGCTTCCATCACACAGGTGATATTCGAGGGCATTCGCGGCCCCGGGATCGAGGGGGATATTGCCATTGATGATGTCACGCTGGAGGAGGGGGAGTGTCCTGACCCTCCGTCCAATCGTATGTATTTATCATGCATCTCTATGGTAACCAGGCCATAATTACATGTGCAGTGTTGTCCAAGAGAGCTCAGTAATTCCACCAGAACACAGCGAGAGAAACAGGAATGAGTGCAGGTAATGGGCTGGGGTTGATGCTGAGAGACGCGGCTTCGCTTCTGTGGAAAATATGTGAACAAATGGAAAGCCTTCATTCTGGAGCTGTAATCATCGAGTGAAGTTATGTGTTCATCATTATTATTAGGCTGGAATATAACAGGTTTTCCATTATTATCAAAAGCTACGTGACAGTCAGAGACGTTTCGTATCGATATCTCCATGAGGTGTGTGTGTGTTTGCGTCGTAAATACAAGCTTCGTGGAAATATGGCGCTTGTGAATCACAGAAACACAGTTTAGACATTTATGACCAGCCATAAGTATGAAAAACATGAGGCGGATTTAATGCTCTTAACTCAGTTGTGAATGATTCCTCAACTCAGTGTTTTCACCCATTGGACGCCGGATAGACCCGGTCCGTTAGATGGGTCCGTCGGTCCATGACCAATTCTGGACATCTGTTCGACGTCCAAACTAGCTCCACTATTTGGACTAGGGCTGTCACTTCTGTGAAAAAATCCTGTTCGATTTCTGAGACATAAGAATCGATTGTAAAATCTGTTTTCCATGTCTAAAGACGTTTCCATTTCCAACACCAAATACAGGCAAATCCACGGACACCTAACAGGCGTTAGGACGAGCGTAAAGAGGCGCTTGAGACGCACAAGTCAGCGATATTCCTGATGATTTATTGGCGTGAAGTTTCAGCTCAATGACAAACAGGAGCGCAACATTCAGGGATTGAGATTAACACCTCGACCCGCCAGATGCGCGTACAAATGAACTTTGGCGGGAAACGCTGTCGAATCACGAGCCAATCTGGCGTTTCTGTGTTTACTCACTTTGCTGGGGAAGTTCGTGTAAGACAAATCTGCGCGGATTTAGTGCAAATACGCAACTCGTGATCCTCATGATATATTAAACACAGCGTATCGCAGAATCGGCGCATTTCTGGCTCACTTGAACACACACACACACACACACACACACGTCACTACGCAACAAATAACGGCGCTTGTTCACTTGCACTGAAGCAATAGCGAATATTAAAAAGCATTTGGTGAACAGAAAACACATTGTTATTTTCCAGCATCCGACATGTTCTGTGTGCTGTATTGATCTGTCCATCTAACACACATTTGGGGTAAAAAAAAAAAAAAAAAAAAAAAGACTGTTACAATCAATTCCCTATTTTCGTTTTCGATACTTGTGTTGGTTTGTCCGATCGATTGTGCGACCGATTTTCGAACGTAAAGTGACAGCCCTAATTTGGATGTCCAACCATGACCCAACTTGGACATCATATTGACGTTCAACATTTGACCTTTGAACTGGGTCTTTTTTTTTGGACCTCATTTGGACGTCTATGACAGGTGCAGGAAATGTACATGGTTAATATGCAATATTTTTTTATTTACAAATCTCAACATTGTTGTTATCAACATGATTAATACATATGAATACAGATTATTTATAATTATTTAAGATAATTTTCCAAAAACTCCCATGATTGTCTCGGCAGCAGCTGATACCTGGAGACGCACACACAGGTGTAAAGGCCTGTTCACACCGGGACGAATTTCGCGCGCGATATTCGCCGACGTTTAACGCCTCGAGACTAAACAAAGGGCGCCAATGTGAGTGTGCACACCGACGCGGAAAACGCCACGCGTAAAAGCGTCAAAAACTATCCGACCAATGAGATTGGCGCTTTTGCTCACGTGTCTGGAGCTTCTGAAGTTACAGTAAAACACAACTTGGGGGCGCTCAAACACAAAACGGTCTTGCTGAGCACACATACGTAACAGCGAAGAAGATATACGCCAAGTAGCGTCTACACTGCCGAGGAGAAATAAGACGAGGAAGATGCGAGGCAAGATGAATGTAGAGCCGCTGGTCTCGTTGCTGTCGAAACATAAAGAACTATATGACAAACGCCACAGCGACTACACAAACCTTGATAAAAGAGAACTGTTATGGAGTGGTATTGCAGAGCAAATGGGCGCCATCTAATGTCAGGGAATGAATTTGCATGTTCACTCGGCTCATCGTCAGCCAAAATCGCTTGGGTGTGAACACAAAAAACGCGTTGAAAAACGCTGACGAATAACGCGCGGTGATATTCATCCCGGTGTGTACGAGAAAAACAACGTCTAAAATTAGTCTAAATTTGATGTTGAAAAGACGTCCACAAACGACCACATCTGGACTATAAATAGCCCTTACACGGAGGCTCACGGGCGGCAACATTAGAGGTGCAGTACGTCGGAAAAAGACGTTACAAAACAACCCCTTCAGTGGCCCGAAACTGGACGTCCAAACATTACGTAGAAAAGACGTCACTCCGACGGCACGTTGCTCAGTGGGCAGCGATCAGCATGTGTGTTTAGTGCAGTTACACCTGACTCTTAATGTGCTCAAGAAATCACAAAACACACGTTAATGCCGGTGTGTAAACACGTTAAAGGCCCTGTCATCAACACAATAATGCCCGTTCACACTATAGGGTCACATGTCAAATCAAACACATTTTCGGAAACTTCCCCGGCTCACATTTTTGATTTTGTTGATATTTTTTCTGAAGAAAGACAAACATAAATAGAGATGAAAGCCAAAATATTAAAAGTGATGGATGCATATTTATTGAGTAATTCGATATTTTGTCAAGGGGGTCAAAAAGACAATTTGAAGTGAATTCATGGGGTGACTTAAAAATGACTTTTGAAAGATGGCAGCATCATTATTTTATTACTTTTAGTCAAATCTGTTGATTTTATGCTCATTATATGCTAACGGTGACAGTTCAGGGAATGGGGAAAAGCACTTCTTGTGTTTTATGCCCCAAGTTTGCATGCCTGTAAATCAAGAAGCATTAAGATTTTCTATTCTTTCATATTTTTTTTTTTAACAAACTCTTATATGCTTCCCACTCTACAGATAAAGCGTTGTTGAAATCCGGTTCGCGTACCCCGAAGTGATAAAATAAAATTCTGTATCAAATTTATAGGCAAGACAAGTAGTTTGTTTAGGCATGGTTTGTTGGGAAATTACAAACCTGCGCACACATATTCAAACACACATAACTATAGAATCAATGTTTAATGCGCATGTGAACGCCATCAGGTCACAGGTTCGCGTTTAAAGTCTGTTTAGAGAGAACGCCGTCGTCTTAGTGGCCCCTAATGTAATAACAAATGATAATTTTGCTGGAAGTGAATCAATCAAAACCAACTTTAGCCGGAAATAACATTATTCAAAATCGCTATAAAGCCAAAACAATCTCTGTTACCGTAAATTGTATGTTTATCTCTGTAAAGCTGCTTTGAAACAATCTCCATTGTTAAAAGCTCTATATAAATGAAGATGACTTGACTTGACTTGACTTATATAGGCCTTATATGGTTCAATCCCAGAGATCTGGAGATCTTAAAGCGGCTCCATGGGTAAATTGTTCACATTTTCAGTGGTCAAAAACCAAACGTGGGTCACTTTCCGACCACTGCTACTTTTTGTCTTTTAAAGAGGAAAGTCTAAAGAACAAATAATGTCCAAACTAGAAATATATCTACGTTCCTGTCTAAGGTGACAAATATATTCGTTTTCCAAAGTTTGCACGCCTGTAACTCAAGAAGAATTAAAGATATCTTAATATCCTTTTAGATTCTGGTTCTCAACAAACTGTTCTCTCGCCATCGCTATTTTTAAGGCCCTATATGATTCAATCCCAGAGATATGAGGATCTCAATCTGACTCCATGAGCAAATTGTTGAATTTTACCCATTTTCAGTGGCCAAAAACCAAATATGGGTGACTGCAAACAGCTGATCCTTTTTTCTTTTAAAGAGGAAAAACTGAAGAACAAATAATGTTTAAATGCATCTCGTTCTCCTCCTTCTATGTACCTGAGAGCCAAACATGTTCTTTTCCCAAAGTTTGCATGGCTATAACTCAAGAAGTATTAAAGATATCTTAATATCCTTTTAGATTCTGTTTTTCAACAAACTTTTCTCTTGCCATCGCTATTTTTAAGGCCCTATATGATTCAATCCCAGAGATATGAGGGTCTAAATCTGACTCCATGAGTAAATTGTTGAATTTTACCCATTTTCAGTGGCCAAAACCACATGTGGGTGACTGCAAACAGCTGATCCTTTTTTCTTTTAAAGAGGAATAACTGAAGAACAAATAATGTTGAAACTAGAAATGCATCTTGTTTCTTTCTAACACAATTGCATAGAATATACTCGTTTCAGTGCCATAAATATTGTTTTTTCCAAAAGTTTGCATGGCTGTAACTCAAGAAGAATTAAAGATATTTCAATATGATTTTAGATTCTGGTTCTCAACAAACTTTTCTCTTGTAATCTCCATTTTCAAGGCCCTATATGGTTCAATCACATAGATATGGAGATCTCAATGCGGCTCCGTGTTCAATTTGTTGAATTTTACCCATTTTCAGTGGTCAAAAACAACATGTTCAAAATCTGCATGTTTAGCCGGGACCTCTGGCTGATTTGACATGTCAGTGAGTTTTGATATAGTTCTCCGGTTAATGTTGACCTTTCTCTGTGTGTTTTCCCACAGCTATCAGAGGAGCGGCTCCACACACCGTCTCCAGTATATGGCCATTGAGCGTCACACTGTTTTTTACCGTATTCTTTCGTCAGAGGTGACGCTCCACATGAGAAGAGACTCGAGATGCGTCCCGTAATATTTTATCACCAAAGATTTATGCTTTCGGATTGCTGAGAAGCCACAACACCGGGAATAACACCATGAAACAACCACAAACCTAAACAGAAAAGTGATAAATATTTTGTCGCGAGTGGGCAGAAACCTCGTATCTCCATATTTCGTAATTTTTTTTTATTTTTATAAATCATTAGGCCTACTATCGGTCGCCAACTGTGGGATTTGCAAATATTTAACCAATAAAAAGTATTAAAAAGAGCTTGTGACTGAAGCGTGTAACTCCATTGGCTCCTCAAACTGTCAATCAAACCTCATAACTCCGCCCACCTCTATCATGAATGAAGTGGAGCGTCTCTGCTTGTCTGCAATGCGATGGTGAATAAAGACTGTTTGTTTTGATAAGTACAGTGTTTTCCTCACTCAAGAAACACTATATATATATATATATAAAGGCTGAAATTTTATGTGTTTGAGGAGCGGAGAAGAGTGTGTTTGTCGTCGAGTCACGGTCAATCCTGACTTAAATACCCTTCATCTTTAATAACATGAGATTTTGGCCAAATGACAGAAAAAACGTAACGCCCACATAAAGCTACAGACAGTAAACTTATAAAATGTAATTCGTAACACTTATAATGACGAATAAAACACATATGTCCTAGATTCGCTGGTCAAAAATTTGATTTTGGTCAAATGTTAATGGTCAAGTGTCTAAAACCACAACCAGTTTAAATATTACAGTGATTTTTCCATTTCCTAAAAAGTAGGTGTTTTGGAGATACGAGGTTTCGCCCGACACCGACAATATGGTAACAAAAAATACATATTTCCCGCTGAGGTTCAGAAAGACCTGGAGGATCTGAAAAGCACAACGACTATACTTCGCCATCTGGATGTGTGTGAATGAAACCGAAAGGGAAGCAGAACCAGTTTCACGAATCAAGAAGTGTTTCACACACACTTCCCTTTCGTTCACGATTCTCCTGTTTTTCATCTTGGTATGTTTTTCTTTCCTTTTGGTGATTTGGAGTACAATCAACAGAACCTTTTCTCACATCTCTTCTTTGGTTTCGTTCGGCTCGGTGCTTTAAAACGCAGATAAAAGAGCGTTTACACCCCGACTCCAGTAGCAGCCTGACTTCACAAACACTGTGCTCACTTTCCCAAGCGCAAGATGGACGCCGCTTCGTTTCGCGCGATTACGGCGTCCGTGGCGGTGAGAAACTCTGGTTAGTCGCCGTTCCCAGTACCAGTTGAGTGACAGAATATCTGCCATTAAAAAAGAAGTGCCTTCAGGTTACAAACCGATCCGTTAGCCTGGCCATCGACACCAAACGCCAACGTTTCCAACATCTGATGGGCTATTTAATACTCGAGTCCGACTGGACGACGCAGGTGTTCGCTGAATGTCTCATGCATCCATAACGAAACGCAAACGGGCCTTGGAACGGACAGGCCCTCCTCATGCCATTTATATACCGAACAATGTGCATTCTGAGAGAAAAAATGAAATATTCATAAGTATAATAATATTTTATTACTCAATCCAGAATGTGTTTCAGCTTTTACACACGGACTGTGAAACAGTGGCGTTATACCCGAGCGCTCGACCGGCCGCTTTTTAAAAAGGGTGTTGTAAAAAAAAAAACGATATGAAAATGTTTTGACAAGAAGCTGTGTCTCGTTTCTTCTTCTTATTTACGTTGAAATGTTCCAAATTTGACTGTCTTTATTTCTCGTCGTCTCCCTTGCATTGCTGAAAATTATCCGAAGTGGGCAGAAAAATGCCGACTTTGCTGGTTTGGTAAACTGTACTTGTATATGTAAAGAAGCTCTGTTTATATGAGATGTTTTATGTACGAGTCAAAGGAAGCACAACATCTATTACAACATTAAAAATGCTGTTCGGAAAAATCATATATGTGACCGTCCCCCTGCAAAACCAGTGTGAAGTTAAAATGCACATATACACTAAGTTTGGAATAATTAAGATTTTTAAAGAAATCAGAAATCATTCTAATATGATGATTTAATGCTCAAGAAACATTTATGATTATTATCAATGTTGAAAACAGTGCATATTCATATGTTTGTTAATTTTTTTTGTCAGGATTCTTTGATTAATAGAAAGATTACTGTCGCTTTTGATCAATTTAATGCGTCCTTGCTGAATAAAAGTATTAATTTCCGTTTGTAAATTTTTTTGAATTTTGAATGATAATGTGCGCATCAGATCCTCATATTAGAGTGATTTCTGAAGGATCATGTGACACTGAAGACTGGAGTAATGATGCTGAAAATTCAGCTTTGATCACAGGAATAAATTACACTTTACTGTATATTCACATAGAAAACTGATGATTTACACTGGAATAATATTTCACTATTTTTACTGTATTTTTCATCAAATAAACACAGCTTTGGTGAGCAGAAGAGACTGGAATCAGTAAAAAAAAAAAAAAAAATCTTCATTATTCCAAACATTTGAGGAGTAGTGTATAATGTCACGATAATACTATAATAGTATGATAAATGTATCCGTAGCTCAGTGTCAGTTCATAATGCAAGCATGTGATATTCTCCAGCACTGTTGCATTAACAACAAGAGGTTAATAAGTCCTGTACCGTAATCTACTTGTACAATATCATTCCAGGAGCCCCAAACAACCTTGAGCTTGTGGAATAGCAGGAGCCGGTCAATAATAAAGATGATCCACTGGTTTAACTGGAGCGCGTCACATATATGTGCTGGTATATGCAGTGTCCCATAGGTCTGGTGTAGGAAACCACATGATGTAGAAGATTCACAGGACAGTGACTGACGCTCATTACAGGACTTCAGAATGGAGTGTTTTAGAGGACAGATATACCGCTGGAACAGTGTTGACTGAGTCTTCGTTTCTGTATGATGTTCTACAATAAAACAAACCGATACAAATGATATTAAATAAGGGCTAAAGCTTGTTTCAATGTCATGCGTGTAATTCCTGCTAACAAGAATGTGTTCTGAGAACGTTTTGCTCGCATTCCCATTAAGTTAACGTTATTTCAACGCTGTCTCGCGACCAATTCGCACGAGTGAATGAAAGGTGGCTAATTTGTACGAGTGACGTCGCGTGAATTCGGAAAGTTCTAAGCGTTTTTTCTTAGTTATCCGAACTACCGGCACATCCGGGAACTCAACTGTCGATTTCGTCACCGCCCGCTTTTTAGAGGAAAACAAACTAGACTTCAATACAAAATAGCGTCACAAAAGTACACAGCCGACAGTCGGGAATAACTTAAGAAATCACCAAGATTAAACACGTCAATAATTATATGTCCACCCTACCTGCCATAGAGCGTGAATGATACATCAACAAACTTAATTTGGTCAATTATGTCCCTTCATTCTCCCAGCGTCAAATTGGTGTAATAACAACACCCAGTGGGGTATTATAAGACATAATATATGCATTTAAAGATGTTTACTTTCAAAAACGAAGTAAAATCGCTTATGGCTTACCATGGTGACTCGTTGAGGTACGACTACGAGTAAATGTCCGGGTGAGACTCCTCTGGCCACTGGGTGGGGTTGTTACACCAATTTGACGCTGGGAGAATGAACATATAATTAGTTGACATTAGTGATTTCTTAACTTATTCACGCCTCTCGCCTGTGTAGCGTGCACGGACCTTTTTTTTTTTTTTTTTTACAGTCGGACGTTGTTTTGTGACGCTATTTTGTATTGAAGTCTATGGGAAGTCTAGTTTATTTTCCTCTAAAAGTGGGCGTGACTCTGTTCGGAGACATGTGACGTTGCGCCGGTTGAGAGTGTGCGAACTTTACGCGAACATTCCATTTCGCAAACATCGTGAGAACGTTACTTTTGAATGTTCTCTGAACGTTCTAAAACAACTAGTAACATTTAAAAACGTTAGACGAACGTCCAAATAAAATGATACATAAAAAAAACTCCATGAACGATGTATTAATAATGTTTTTGTGCAGATGTTTTGAGAGCATTATGACAGCTCGGATAACTCTGAATGAACGTTCTTTTAATGTTACTGGAAGAACGTTTGTTCATAACGTCGAGGGAACCTTGACACAACATTTCTTTTTAGAGCTGGGCGGTTTATCGAATACTCGGAAACTATTTGCGATGATTTTGCTGGTGATATTAAATTAAGCAACATATTGAAATGAGTTTAAAGCACTTTTTTTATTTGGTGTTTGCGTGTGATTCACTTCAAACTGTTCATTTCAATAAACTGATTTATCAATTCGTCTGAAAATCACTAAAGTCATTGTGTCGCATTTTTCATGCATTAAAATGATTTAGTAAATGTTGGTGAATATTGCTGTTATTGTTGGTGCATATAAATGAAAAATGTTCTTTGTGTTCGTTTGGTGAGAAACAATGCGTTGATTTTAACCACTTTTGTATATTGAATATTGTCTGAAAAATATTGGGATAAATATATCGCCCAGCTCGAACGCCTTGATAAAACACATTTGATAAAGTAAAGTTGGATTACATTTAAACTTGTGCTATGGGCAACGATCAATCGCATATTTAATTGTGATGATTATGGCTTGCAGATATAAAAACCTTTTCACAATATTCTAATTTTGACTTTGGGGTTTTCATAAGCTGTAAGCCATAATCATCACAATTATAACAAATAAAGGCTTGAAATATCTCACTTTGCATGTAATGAGTCTATATAATATATTAGTTTCACCTTTTAAGTTGAATTACTGAAATAAATGAACTTTTGCACGATATTCTAATTTTTCGAGTTTCACCTGTATTTAAGAAAAATGTAATTTATTTATAAAATACTTATATATAATATAAATTATTTATAATACAGTAGATACATGCAAATATTTCTTAAATATATATGCATATGTGTGTGTGTGTGTATTTATATATACAAAATAATTATACACAGTAGCCTACACACACATATATTATGTAAACACAAACCTTTATTTTGGATGCGATTAATCACGATTATTCGTTTCCGGCACTAATTTAAACTGACAAAAATATGTTCTAACAACATTTTCCTGACGTTAAGAAAACATTATTTCTGAAGAACGTTCAAAACGTCCACTTTCTAAATGGATCTTTTTTCTTGGAGAACATTAGATAAAACATGTTTGCGAACATTATAGGAATGTTACATTTGAATATTCAAACATTCTAAAAAAGTACTAAGTTGTAACATTTAAAAACCAACTGACATGTTCCAGAACAGCGTTCCATGAATGACATATTTGTGCTGACGTTATTCATGACCAATGACTGTGAAGGAGCGTTATACTGACGTCCCTGGAAGAGCGTTCCCTGTTAGCTGGTGTTTTCCAACAGCGAGAGGATGTTTTGGAGAGCTTGAGTGTGACCAGAGAACTGTCCCGTGTTTAAACTCTCCGTGTGTTAGCGCTCCTGAACTGCAGATGATGTCACGCTTCTGGCAGTGTGTGTTCACGGTGTGTTAAATCACGAGATGATGATGAGAAACGAAAGAGCGTGAGGCTTTGACCCTGATCTGATGTCCTGTAATGATCACTTCACTCGTTCTACACACTTACATCCAATAATGCTTCCTTTCACTGTATTTCTTTGGATTCACCATCATTTTTTGTGTCATTCTTGCAACTAATGATGAAAAAATAATAAAGAAAGCTATTTTACATCTGTGTCGGTGAAACGCATTGCATAAAATCTCTCTGCCTGTTCCCGGAGGAGTTTGCATTCTAACTAGACATTATTTATTTATGCACGTTTCTGTTCAGTCACAAACATTAAAGTCTCGGCTATACTGAACATTTACACTCTTCCTGCACACAAAACACAGTTTACTTTATAACCGGGGCATGTTGTCACAACGAGATTATTTGATTGAAATATGAAATATTATCAGGAGTTGTGTGTTTGAGATGTGTGTTTGAGATGATCATGGGTCTCCGTCTCCATCAGACGCGGTTGAGGGATTTTTAAGAGCCATTATACGTTATTTTTCCTCCTGTCTGTATTGACTTTACATCAACACCTCCGTGTGAATGTTTGTGAATTGATTTTATGATCTTATCAGAAACTGTTGGATATTGTGACAATATGAAAGAGTTTTGAAACATCTGAGTGGAGTTGAAGTGTGTCATTGATAGTATTGTGTTTTTTCCAGTAACACGCTCATTTTCCCATCCAGCATCACAAAACACAAATGCGGCGCTTTTTATGTCACATTTTATTATCACCAGGGTTATTATTGTTTATGAAAACTGTAATGTAAACACACATCAGCTCTACACCTTCGCATGGAGCTTCTTCCAGCATCCGCAGCTTATGTTGTTGTTTATGATGATGATGATTATGATTGTGTCCTAAAGCTGCACTGGGAAGACTCACAGATGTATGAGATGTAAGTGTTTATTATGAGTCTCTGCAGGCGTATGTCTTTGAGTTCGGCTATATTTCCCCCACAGATGAAGCTCATATTTGCTTTGAATGTGGACCTGGTGTCGCTCATGAACATGCACTGGTCCAACAGTACATCACGCTTTCGGCCGGTTCAGTTGCTGCACTGTGCTTTTAATCATGTCAATCATAGTTATGATACACTGTGTCAAAAGTATTATCAAAAGTCTAAATTATAACTTAAAAAGTCAATGGTGACAAAATTATCGAAAAAATGACATACTTAGTCAATTATGACAAAAAATAAAAATGTTTTTCGATGATGATGAAAGAAATTATGACTTAAGTAAATTATGAGTAAGTCAAAATTATGACAAAAAGTCAAAATGACTTAAAAAGTAAATTATGACGAAAAAAAAAGTAAATTATGACAAAAGAAATAAATTAAGAAAAATCTAAATTGACAAAGTTGAAATTATAGTCAATTATGACCGTTGAAATTCTGACATACTAAATCTAATTTGACAAAAAGTTAGAGTTTTTACTCTTTAACTTTTTACTTTTTGTCATAATTAGATAATTTAGATTTTGTCATAATTTAGATTTTGTGAATAAAATTTTTTGAAAGAAATTATGACTTAAAAAGTAAATTATGAGAAAGT